>NW_010418239.1:43399-48617 GCF_000710305.1 Buceros rhinoceros silvestris | reverse complement strand
AAGAAGGGAAGTTTTGGCTAACCCAGGACAATAACTAATACATTTTTTAAAAATATTTTTTTATTTCTTTCACAGTAAGGGACTTAAACCTGTGATCTGATGATGTTCCTTGGTTTTGTTGTATTTAGTGGATGCTAAATGCACTGGCTAATTAGTAAGATTAAACCCAAGATAAGTTTTTACTTCAGTTTTTTTATCTGGTCATATAATAATTTAACAGAATTTTTAAGAGACAAAAACTGGTATTTGAAACTTCAAAACTACTGTAATTAAGAGGTTTCTTACAATTATTAAGGTTTTTCTTTCCATTTTGAGTCATTATGTGTGCTAGAATTCTTTAAAGCTTTTGATCTGTGCTGCTCTACTCAATTTCTTTTTAACATTGTCATTAATTTTTCAGCAATATTGACTGACTTTTCAGGCTCTAGGGCAAATTTTATTCATGTTAACACTCTAATTAAGCAGGAACAAGAAATGCTTTTCAGGTACGCTTCAAATGTCTGGGTAATAAACTGAAAAAGTAGTGCAATAAAGTATTTCCATCTAGTAACACAGTATTTCTGTAGAAGTTATTTGAAAGGCATTTCCATTTCTGAAAGTAATAGCATAACATTCACAATCAATTTTATTAGCTCACAGAAGAAATTTAGACATGAGAGACTCAAAAACAATTTTTGAGTTATTAGACATATATGCACCTCTAAGATAGAAGGCCCACATCAGTCATGTTCTCTTACTTTACCAAATAAAATCTGTGAATCAGTATTTGGAAACTGTTTTCTCATAGAATTAGTTCCGTTGGCATTAGAACTGATTTTCTAAATATCCAATGTTTACCTAGTTTATTCAGCATAAGATTGTATGTGAGAAAATACAGCATTGTTGTGTCAGAATCAAATACTCCCTGATCAGGTTCTTTTAGATACGCCGCATGTGGACAATGTAATGTTTAACATCAAATTTACTTATTTAAAGGGAGCTGATGTTACACAGGAGTTCTAATTTAGCAGAGTGATACAAAATTTATTGCATAACAACAGAAATGTAGGTTACACATAACAAAATATATAGCAGTTGCAATATACATTTTTATTACAATACCAGTGTGATTTGCATTAGAGGTGTACCTGTAACATACCCACCATCACAAAACTGAGCATCCCGCATTGCTGGAAGGAATACATGAGTTGAAGCCAGCTCAAGCTCATTGCTCTCTTTGAAGTTCTTTTATTAGTCATCAAGTTTTTATACTCTGTGTTGGGCTGAACCTAATATTCACTCCCCACATGCTGGTCTGGCTGACTTGGGGAGACATTCACACTCTTAATGAACTCTGGGAGAAACATTTCCACCACCAGTTAATTCGCTCAACTGTTAATCACTGTTTATCTAAAACAAAGGCCACCCTCTGGTCCTCTTTGTATTGAGATAAAAGTCGGATTCTTTTACCATAGCTCAGTCACAACTTGCATTATCCCCTTAACATCACCCTTGATGATCTCCTCTAATCCTTCTTCCATTTTGGAAGTTTATTGGTATATTATCTATATATAAATAATTGGTTGCATTAATTGGTCAAATAATTTCACTACTATTCACATATCATGAAAGAAATGTATTCCTATGGTCTTATTTGAAATACTTGATCTTTTGAAACGTTTACCCATTAAAATTACTGTGATGTAAACACCTTAATTGTGTAAGTGTCTTACATCCAACATTTGGGAAATCGTCCATGAATGGCTTTGGTTTGAAAACTGATCAGCTGTTTGGAAATTGGAAAAAGATTGTTGGAGAACAAACTTAAACATCACTAGATGTTCACTAAAATAAAATACGATGATATAATTAGTGTAAGATGGGTAGGATTCTCATGCTTCTGTTCTTAGTATGATGTGAACTGCTCCACGTCACACATTAGACTGCATGTGATAGGGATTAAACTGAACTTGCTTTATGAAGATATATTTGATTAAAACAAAAGAGGAAATAATGAAATTTTTACATGTTATTTTGAAGTGAGTAAAACAAAATAATAAATAGTAGATTATAAAAATATGTGTTGAAGGTAGCGTAATAATTTTCAAATTACTGAAATCTGAAGCAACTACTTGTTAACACCTAAACATTGCAGCAGTATTGCAAATCTAACATGTTAAAAAGCATTAAGCAATCGTGCACCTAAAAGGTAACAAACCTCTATTCTCAACAAGAAAGTACATGTTTCTAAGCAGTAATTTTAATGACATTTATTATCTTTTTTAACAGCTGAGGATGCATGTGGAGGAACTATGAGAGGATCCAGCGGTATCATCTCAAGCCCCAACTTTCCAAATGAATATCATAATAATGCTGATTGCACGTGGACAATTGTGGCAGAGCCTGGGGATACTATCTCATTCATATTTACAGATTTCCAAATGGAAGAAAAATATGATTATTTGGAAGTAGAAGGTTCTGAACCACCTACAATATGGTAAGTCAACTATTGCAATTTTAATGCATTTTAAAAAATTATGAGATTTGGAAAGATTACTTCTCACACTTTTCCTTTTGTCAATAGGTAGTCTTGCTGAAAAAAAACAAACTTAATGCTTTTTTGATATGGTCATTACTGTGGCATG
The DNA here is from genome assembly GCF_000710305.1 of Buceros rhinoceros silvestris. NCBI lineage: Eukaryota > Metazoa > Chordata > Aves > Bucerotiformes > Bucerotidae > Buceros > Buceros rhinoceros. The sequence goes on along the minus strand of NW_010418239.1, from coordinate 45,993 downwards.
AATGTTGATATTCTAATTGCGGCTGTAAAATAATTTCCTGATATATTCCAAGGTTCTAAAATTGAGATGAAAGGAACTGTAGACTCATTCACCTCATTGTCTGTAGATACAATCATTCTAACCATTAGGTACTAAAAATTTATAGTTTAAAAACGGAATAGAATGTTGTAAGGATTGGTGGAGCTTTCAGGGAGTTCCATGATGTTGGAAAGTGAATGACATGGAGTCCTTTCAGCACAGAGCTGGGGGAAATAGCATTGGTCACACCTTTTGGTCACAGATTCTCCCTGGACAAGCTTCTCTACAGAGAACTGTATACATAGTCTCACTATCTAATGCGCTGGGGTTACACTCAACCAGACATTTCCATCCTGATCTGTGAGATATGTATGACACCCTGAGCTGAGTGGCCACAGCACATTTTGGTTTAGGTTTTATTCCAAACACACTACCTTTGGAGGGGATTGTTTGGAAACATCAGTCTCAGTTTCTACAGGTGATGCTTGTAAGCAATATTCCTTACCACTTCAGGTTGTGGTAGAAGCCTGTACACTAAGTCTCAGTTTAGCAAAGGGGATTTCAGAAATTGAGTTAATTCATACTGCCGCCTACATAGTTAATTACCTGTATTAGAATATTACTTACTTGCCACTGAGTTTTTCAAGGTGTTAATCTGAAATCTTTTGAATTAGCTGTCAGCTAAAATAATTATTAAACAATAATTTAAAATAATTAATAGTAACACCAATGACATACAAAATGAATCACTGTTCTATTACTCTTGAATGTGTTGTATGCATTCAGTCGTGAGCTTCAAACAATTACTTTATTCTGCAAAAGACTTTGACTATATTTAAATGCTACAAGATTACTTTATATATGGAAATACTCGTCTGTTTACAAAACACAAAAATTTACAATGATAATTTAATAATTGCTCATGTAGAGAAGCAGATTGAGAGCATATTCTTTTTTTAGCTTGTCATTTATATTCCCTAGATTAGATTGATGTATTTAATTATGCAGAAGTATCCCCCCATATGTTAGGAAAAATATATTTGGCAAGCTTAATTAACAACATTTAGTTAATTAGATCTACAGATTTATATCCTCTTAGAATACAGCTTGAGATTTAGTTCAAGATGTCTTAGTTTCTAAATTCTACCTGGAAGTATCCTTTTGAAACTAAAACCAGGCTCTCAATTTTCAATCTGGAAAATGAATAGTACATAATTTGTAAAATTATGAAAAAGGTATCAGTTGATCTGGATAGTAAGTAGTATTATAAAATAATTTCTTAGACATTTTGTTGCTTTATGTGACTATTGCACATAATGATTTTAAAAACCTCCAATTTTTCTTCTTCTGCACATCTGTTGTGTAACAAAATATCCCTACTATTTGGTTCTAAGTAAAACAATGAGCTAGAAAATACATCAAGAAGATAGTCTGGGGTTGTCCATGAGACAAGGCTTGGAAATCTTCATGAACTGCTAACTTTCTGTAATCTTCCAGTCAGTCATAATATTTCAGTTATGCCAAGTCTTTTCTTTAAGAAAATCTTGATAGGCTATTTGCTTTTATGTAGGGGGAAAAAGCTGTGTAGATGCCCTTCACGGTTTCTGTTGTCTGATGTTTGGTTTGAAACATTCATTGTTGAAAGAAGTAGCAATATCATTATAGAGTAATTTATCCAGCAGATGGAAGTTCAGAGTTAAATATTCTGAGGATATCTGAACATGTGAGAGTTTTCTAATGTTTGCTTCTAGGATACTTTGGTTGGAATGTTTTTGGTCTCTTATTTTGCTGTTGGTCACTTTTAATGGAATATTTAATAATCACTGAGCAGAAAACTGGAATAATTCCCTAGGCTTCTTTGACATGGATGTCCTGGATTCCAGCATGCACTCTGGTCTGAATTGTTAAGACTATAGCCAAATTGTATAGACAACATGGTAGCACCTCCTTCACAGAATATTCTATGAAAGATGCACTTAGAGCAGTCTCCTGATGAGAGTGGGTGAGGATGGAAAGTATGTATTTCACACTGTCCTAGACAAAGACATTAAATCTGCTTCTTCTTTTCCTGATTATCAGTTTAATTTAGCTGTTGTCTAAAAACAAATTGACAATTTCTCGTCCTACATGTTTGGAGAACTTTGTTATTAACAACAACAACAGACAAAGACATTAAATCTGCTTCTTCTTTTCCTGATTATCAGTTTAATTTAGCTGTTGTCTAAAAACAAATTGACAATTTCTCGTCCTACATGTTTGGAGAACTTTGTTATTAACAACAACAAAAAAAAAAAAAAAAAGCAGCAAAGGTATTAGACTAATTGAACTTGAAATGATCATTAGTTTTGAATTAACCAACAGATTTTTGGAGGAGAGACTGGAAAGTGACAGAAAATAATGGTTGTCATAAAGTATGTGCTTAGAGCTCTCAAATCAGAGAACTACTGCTGTAGTCTGAATAAGGATCACAATTTCTTTTAAAAGAACACATAATCATGCAGATTTTTTATTATTTGTTAATGTGAAAGTGTGCATTAGAGTGAAGGTGTTTGAGAGTGTAACAATGAAACGTTGTA
>NW_010418239.1:13133-43289 GCF_000710305.1 Buceros rhinoceros silvestris | reverse complement strand
GTAGGGAAAATGTGCTTCACTTCTATCATGGCCAAAAAACCCACAAAGGTTTTGGCTCTGTTCTCTCTGGATAAGAGCATACTTCTAACAAGATCTTTACATAGTGTTCTAACATTTGACCTACCACTGTTCATACAAAATAGTAGAACACTTAAGTACACCATTATCAAAGAAAAATTTGAAATATGATGTAATTACTCCTTTTAAAAAAAAATAACTCACCTCACTTCTCTCTTACTATTAGTATATTCTTTGGTATTTCAAAATGTTTCCTATATCATTTTCCTAAAATGTAAAGGAGGCTTAGAATTTTCCATAGTAAATTGAACTATTATATTGTCTAGATCACCATTCTATTTCTGATTTTAGCCAAATTATATTTTTTCTTATATAAATCTACAAACAACATAAAATGATGCATAATGAATGAAATTTATGTTGCTGAAACCATAGGCAATTTATTTATCTTTGAAAATATTTAAACATTTCAATATTTGCTATTGCGTGTTTTGTGCATCATATCAATTGTGCTACAATAGCCAGCTGTTACAGAACAATAGTTAACAAAATTAATTTCTCCCTTGCAACAGTGATTTTGTGCATTTTTTTTCCCAACAGAAATACTCCCCTTGCATTCACTTTAAATATTCTGTGGAGAATGAAATTACATCTTGTGAAAAATCTTTCCCTTAACTGAGATGCAACAGAAAACCACCCAGTTTTAAAAGATTTTGTCTGAGATGTTTAAAACTTTTGATTCTTATAATAAATATCTTCAAAATGGCCTGTTAGCTTAAGACTCCCTTGGAGATTATATGGATGAGAAAGAATAAGAACACAAAAATGTGGGTCTTTGTTTGGGTTGCCAAATCAGAATTTATTCCAAGTAACTAGTTATTTGTTTCTTATTGTCATGGGTTAGGGCTGGGGCAACCACTAGACAAATGACAGATACTTGCTATTACTCCCCCCACCCCTTTCCCCCCTTCCCAAAGAGACAAAAGAGAAATGGAGCGAAGGAGAGATACCTACAGATTGGAAAAGAAAACTAAAACTGCTTTAATGAAAATAATAACAATAAAATGAAATATATGCAAATATACGCAAAACCAATACAGAACCCTACCCCCGTGATGGCAACCACATCACCGTCACCACTGATCATGCATAGCAGACACTGTCGAAGGCCCAGGCTGGGCTCATCAGCAGACAGGAACTAGATACAGGAGCTGGATTCCAAAACCTAACTCAGGAATGCACAGATTGGGATCAAAGGCAGAATGGACAGAGTCCTTCTTAGACATTGGCCATTGAAGAATAGGGCAAGAGAGGAAGAGAGCGAGACCTTCGTGATCCCTCAGCTTTGCACTGAACATGACATCTATGGGATGGAACACCTTGTTGGTCAGTTCAGGGTCACCTGTCCTGTCTGCTCCTCCCCCAGCCTCTAACTCACTGCACCCCCACCGTGGCACACAGGGTTTAGCAGTGACCTTGGTCGTCACAGCTGAAAGTACAAGCAAGAGCCTTTCTGCATCCCAGTCCCTGGTAGTAACTGTCAACATCAAGCGTTATCACTGCTAGAAGCAGACACTGTGTGCACAAACATGCCATTACCTTCAGAAAGTGCCGTCAGTTAGAAGAGACTGCACTGAAAAGTAAAATCACAGAGCAGAATTAGCCCTGTTCTAGTTCAAACTAGGGCACTTAGCAGTTTGGGTCTATCCTTGACCTGGGAACATTTCTGATGATATTTCAGTGGATAGGATGTGTTTCCATTCATTTTTTTATATTATGACCTTAGCACAGCTAAGGACAATTTAATGAGCACACTTAATTCATTACAAATTTACTTCAATCACAATTTCCCTGTAAGAGTTCTGGTGAAGCCATTTTTTAAAAAATAAATATGATTTATGAAGGCTAGAAGCTCAAATAAAAATATGAGAAAATATTTAGTCCTAAGTAAATAATATCAGTGTACTGATAGGCCAGTAGCTTTAAATACAGCATCCTTGAATTTCACTGTACATTCTACTTTACACTTTGTAAAAGGATAATTACATTTTAATATATTGCACTTGCTGGCTTTTTTTATGAATCCAAGCTTACGAACTCTGTTAATGAAGTTTTAAAATATTAGTAGTATGTTTAAAAATTGGTTAGAGAAATAATATACAGTGTTTTATAGAGAAACAATATGCTTAAATAAATATTGTAAGATAATATAAAAATTAAATATAAAGGAATAAACTTTATGTGAATTAAATAATGGTAATTTACCTCTAAGTTAAATAAATTTCACAGAGAAAAAAATTAATTTTATATAGTTTTGATGATGATGTACATGGTATTGCCGTAGCATCTGAACATGATTATGAATAGCCATTTTTGATCAGTAAATGTTTATATTGGGGGTTCAGTGTCTGCTAGTGGGAAAAGCAGTTGCTTGGGAAAAGGGTAGAATACACCAGGATGATATGGTGAGCTCTTCCCCCTTGTGTAGACTCCTAGCTTCTGTAGTTAGCGATTTAGAAACTTCTTGAACCAACATTTGCCTCAAAATCATGTGTAAAATAGCTCTAAATAGATCTTTCTTTTGTTAATTAGTCATTCTTCAGGGATCATTCTTCAAGATCCTCTGGGAAAACCAAATGAGTGGTGTTTTTTTAAATCCAAGCAGGCTGTATCAATGAGTTCCCTGTTATCTACACAGTCATGTATTCCTTAAAATAACCTTAATTGATGTGTCAATCATAACTTTCCTCTACAGAAGCTGTGTCATCCCTTTCTTTGCATTCATATACAAATTCTCTTCCTTTTTACCATTTTAATAAATTCTCTAAAGTAATGACGCATATCTGCCTGTAGCTTTCTCTTCACTTTGAAATAACTTAGCTCCTCACTTTCCACGCAAGTCCTGCATGCCTGGTCATCAATGTCGTGTGAGAAACTGTTTTCCTCAAGACTCCCCTCTTCCTGAGATTGAATCAGATACATTTATGGGATCAATATGTCCTGGGTTCCACCTCACTTCACAGTACGAACAAGAATATGTTAGGCTCTTTATTAGTCTTCTTTGTTCATAATGTAGTTATTGATCACAACTCTAAGATGGTACTATGCATTTTGATAGCATGACATATTTTCACACCTCTGTAGCCTTTATATCATGATGTGAAAACATCACCGTGGAGGTTTGCAATACACATGACAAGAGCTTTGAGCAGTAAGAACAGAATAAAAATGTATCATCTCAACAATGGAGACAGGCCCAGAGGAAATTTTGTCCAAGTGCTCCCCAAACTGAATGTTGCCCATTCACTCTAGAGGAGCCTCAGGTAGTGTCACTCTGCATTCATGTCCTGATACCCTGTAATCATTCCCTGGGACAATTGATTTCAGCACTATAGGTCTCCTGTAATACCTAGAAAGCAAAGTCACTCTTGTATTCTTGATGGTACTTAAGAATACAGTGTGTGTCTTATTCTTAAGACACATCTTATGTTCCATTTTCCATGCCTTTGCTGTCATTTGCAATCAATTATGGTGAAAATTAGTGTTTTCTGACTCTTAAGCTCATTTTGCTATGAAAGAACCAAATGACAAATGTTCGGTGCTTTGCAGAACTTGTAAGCAATGTTAGTGAAGAATATATCAAATAATAGTGCTAACCAAAATCAAAGTAAGGATGAGCAGACAGATGATAGTTACGGAAAAGAGTGGTTGTGTTTTTTTTTTTTTTTTTTATTGGGGTGTGGGAGGATGGAAGATGCGTTTAATTCATATTAGACATCTACATGGTAATTTTTAATTGCCAGTTCAGTTGCAATAGAAATCAGCCTTCAGGAGACATTTAAAAGTTAAGTATACTGTTGTTGACAGTTAACCTACAACAGATGCATGCATTAACACAACAGGTTCTCAAGCATATATTTATAACAAAGCAGTTATTTGATTTATGCAGCCATTCAGTGTCTGAATAGGTTAGATTTACTTTCAGTCAACATATTTTATCTCACGATGCTCATATGTAAGACTTCAGAGGAAAACCTCTGCTTGACATAAATGTGGCAGTACAGGGATAGACAATCACACCTCAGTAGAACAAGTATCTATGAAAATAATAATGCGTTGGAGAAAAAACACACCCAAGGCCCAGCGATTGTTTTCTTGAAAAATCACTTAAAATTAGAAAGTGACAAGTATAATTATTTCTTTTGTATTAATGAAGGCTGTTGACATTGCCTTAGATATTATTACTCCTTTCTAACTAGTGATTATACAAAGTTTTTAAATCTGTGCTTAATGCTCAGAGGAAGGATTCAGGAAAGTGACATTGATGAGAAATATGATCCTAACAAGGATGTTAAATTTCCCAGATGATCGGTGGTTTGTAATCTAATACAGCTGAGTTCACATTTAAAGAACAGTGGAAAAAATGGTACTGCTTAACACAGGAAAAATGCCTTCAGAAGAATGCTGTGATTGTAGCCAAATAGGTGGAAAAAAAATATTCAATTAGTATGGCAAACAAAGTGTAGTGCTGAAAAGTGATTAGCAGAATGTTTACTGATAGTGGATAGAATTAATTTTTTAATTGGATTTAACTGCAGAAAAAATAGATGAAACTTCAAAAAGCAGCCAAGTTTTCGAGTGCCTAAGACATGCTTCTCTTCTGAAACAGGGAACAGAAGGTAACAGAGATAGATAGGGCTTAACCGTAGAACAGGGTAAGCAGAAAGTCAGGAATAGAAGGAATACTGATGATAAAAATATTGTCTAGCTTGAGTCTTTGATAACTCCTGCATTGTACTTTATAGTTTTCATCATCTTTTTCTGAGGACTGAGAAAAGAAATGAAGTGATTTTCTTTCTTGGAAGCAAGTTTTCCATAGAAACCAGGTATTTCTGACCTTCAATGTTTGCCTCTGGTTTGATTTTGTACGTGGCAGATCAGCATTTCACCTGTGGCATTTCCATGAGGTCATTCAGAGCGGTCCAAGAAGCATAGGGCATTCCGTAACGTGTAGGGTCAGGCCCAATGGTAGTACTAGGATGGGAAATTGTTTCACTGACTGTGGAGGTTAATGGCATATTTTTTATTTTCTGTTGTGTAATTCCATTTGGTAACTATCATTTGAAAAAGACTTTGAAACTGTCTTTACATCAGTCTCTCTCAAAACACTTACTGAAACAAGAAAAATATTTTAATCTAAGAGAGGAAAAACATGGCAAATCATATGTTTAACAGTGGAGGTGGAGGCTTCTCTGTCTTATTTTGTGCTATTTTTTGTTGTGTGTTTCTGAAGAAATAGAAAGCCTTTCCATGGTACCCTGCCCTAGTGATGTTTTCTGTGTTCACTTCTCAGATTGTACTTCAAAGTGTAGTGCACAAACGTGTCTCGGACTTTTCAGGCAGAATAGGTATATGTAGCCATGAGTTACATGATGAAAATCTACTCTGTCACTTAACAGTAAAGACCTTGAAAAAAAAAAATCTGCCTTATTTTTCAACAGACATATTTAGTTTCCTTGTGACATTTACAATAAATAGAGTCAGTCCTTAGGAAAGGAAGAATCCATAGAAATACAAATCAACTAAAGGTGTAAATCAAGAATTTAATCCTGGAATTCAATGTGTTTTATATGCATCTACATAACTAGATTATAAAGGAAAGCAGGGCAGAATGAGAGAATCTTATAAACAGGATAATTCAGTGTGGAAGGACACTCAGGAGATGTCTAGTTCAACATAGTCCTGAAAGCAGGTTCAGCTCTGAAGTGAGAAAGGGTTGCCGAGACATTTATCCAGGCTGGTCTTGAAAACCTTCAAAGATGAGTGTGCACAACCTGTGTGGACATCCTTCTTCAATGCTTGACTTTCCTCGTGGAGTAAAAATCTTTTGCATTTTTCCTTACTTGGAAATCTTTGTTTACAGTAAGAATCAACACAGAAGGGTTTATTGTCTCCAAACACCTCTGAAATCCAAACATCTCTTGTGGCCTCTTTCTTCTTCACAGTTACATGGCAGTGTCACGACCTTTCCTCTGGGCAGATTGGCTGATCTGACCAGTCCTAGCTCATTAGTTGAAGACACATGTTGGAGTCTTTCCTTCCCCTGACTCATGTTGTTCCACTCATCTTACAGAGGTATATGACCAGAGTCACGAATTATCCTGTCTTTCTCTACACCACAAAACTAAAGCTTATCTGGTACACATGATTTATTACTATATAGTTGAGTCAAGCCTAGGTGAGACACTATTTGTCAAATTAGTGTGTATTTAAATCAAGCATGGAGTCAAAAATAGTCAGAGAATCACCTTGGCTCATTATATCACAAATGAGCGCTTTACATGGCCACAAAGTGATAGCGCTTTTGAAAAAATGTATTTCCACTGTTATTTTGAGTTTGTCCCCTACCTTGTGTTGGCTCAGGCCTTTACATAATCACAAAGGAACTGCACTAGAAAGTGATCCAGATAAAAAACAACTTTTCTCCTTCCTGTGTTAGTCAGCAGGTAACAGAAGATTTTAAAAGAATAGTGAGGCACACAGGGAAAAGAAGACTGGTTCTTGAAGGACTAGGTCCACTTTATCATCAAAATAAAACCTGAACTGTTTTCCTCTCAGGTACTGTAGATTGAATGACAGCATCCATGCAAGGATTTACTTTTTTTCTTTTTTAACTTATGTACAGAGACTTCACAGAGTTAGTTGATTTCCTTTATATTTTTTCTACTGTATCCTTAACTTACTCTATTCCCGTGATGGTATAAAAAAACCTATCCTGATTAAGGTAGACAATGTTAGGAAGGCAGCATTTCATTGTTATTGCAAAAAGTATTATATGCTGGTGGTTAAATGGACTTTTCTTGAAGAAACATTTCTGAATCTATTCCCAATTTGTTACCTTTCTGATGCTCATGAGTACTGCAAAAGTCAACACTTGTAAGCCTTATCTGAAGATACATATTTTCATTATTCTGATGGTACTTTTAAATGTGTATGAAGTTATTCTCATCTGGAGTCAAACAGATATCCACCAACAGTTCTCAAATGGGATGGGCTTTTTACATACATTCTTCTTGACACAGATAGGATTATATTATATTATTTCTCAAAGTCTTACCAATGTTCAGAAGCAAATTGAAAAATAATTCTCATGAATCCTTATATGGTAGAAGAGTACTTACGTTTTTGCACCATCCCTCTTGGGCAAAGATTTACTAAGTACCATGTGCGTGCTTCCATGGCCCCCTTTCACCCCCTTTGGACAGAGAAGACCAGAGTGCTTCCACTATTGTTTATTTGTAACTGTGTTTTGTAGAAACCATAAATGATAGTCTAGACCTAGGGCATTTTACTTATGAATACTCAAAAAGCATGATCAATAATAAAAACAAAGAAATGCAAAAATCCCTGGAGTCTCTGACTACACGGTTTCTGGAAAAAGTACAGCTAGGAAGACGGCTCGATAATTGAACAGGAAACACTTTGACTGTGCTTACTGCACATGTGGTCATTTACTATTGTCTCAGGATGGCAGTTGCTGGAGTAGCGAGGGAGATTGATTACTCTTGTCTTGGCTGAAGCATCCGAGACCGAACTGGCAAATCTCACAGGTAAGGCTGAAATAGCTGTATGTTACGCTGCATGGTGGAGCAGAGGATAACATAATTCTCAAAACAAGGCAGGGAAAAAATAACCAAAACCCAAAACATATAATAGTTTTATCTGTCATTCCAGAGTAATTAAAACTTTCTTGTCATGCTTTCTGCGCCATGGTCTCTGTTTACTTTATTCAGCAAAGTGATGGGCTGTGGAAGGACAGTACTTCCTGCAGAGATAATACCAAATCACTCTTGTTTCTGGATTCTGGATGAAAATTGCTAGTGTGTTTTGTACATTGGGTAGACTATATGCATTCATAATTTCATCTTTTATGCTTCAGGCCATAACAGCCAAAAGTATTATAATTCGAATATGTAACAGAACCCTTTGCATTCATGAATAAATCTTGACAAGATAAAAGAGTGCTTATACGAGGCTGACAGACAACTCAGAACTTCAGATACTGCTGTCTTTTTTTTTTTTTTTTTGTTCATCTGTTTAGTCTGTGGAAATCACTTTAGGTGATTTGGGACGCAAATTCACTTGTAACATGAAACAGTAACTGAAACAAACCATTAAGCAGCCTATGAACCTGCAAAAGCAATTTCTTTATATTAAGGATTGACACAATTTCAAACCAGTGTCAGAGTAAATTTTAATAATAGATGTGAGCTGTTACAACCCACAGCTTCCTGGTCATGACATAACAGACAGTAAAAATGAAAATAAGTCATTTATTTATGAACACTATATGTTTATTTCTTCTGCATGCGGTAGGTCATGCAAGTGAAAAAAACCCACAAAATGCAGCACTCTAGAGCTTCAAAAATGAGCATAGAACAAATGACTTATTCTCAGTTCCCCTCCCCCAAAATTAAAATAGCTTAATCAAATAATTATATCAATTTCAATAAATATTTTTATCCCAGAAACTTTTAAACTTTTTTTAGGGTTAACAATTTTAGGTGTTTCAAAATTAAATACAATGAATTCTCATTATTTTGAAAACCTGAGGATAAATTAATCTAAGTGTATTTTAAAAATTTAAACATTTGGAAGTTAAATGCAATTACCCTGTGACCTAATTCCCTGTGAACCACATTAATATTCTGATACCTTATGTCAAGGTAGGTATGATAACATGAGAAATGGTACAGAAAAGGGAAAAAGGATGGAAACAAATATGGAAAAACCTCTACAGAGAGAGGAATAGAATAAGGTAAAACTTTGAAATCTTTAAAAGAAATAATTGAGAAAGGATATGAAGGATTCATATGTCACGTAAATGACCATTCTTCTTTTCTTATACTAAAATAAATAGGGACGCTCAATAATTTGTCAGGAATGGATACAGGGACAGGATGCTAGTGATACCTCAGTCTGTTGCTATGAGGAGTGCTGGGGACACTGCAGCACAGCTGAAGTCTTACGGAGATGAGCTGGGGGGTCCTGAAGTAAGAGGAGTCAAGAGGTAAACATTTGTAAATTCCTCAAAGGAATTAAGGGGAGTTCCTCCAAGAAGGTGACACAGCTGACAGCCCAGCTGAAGTGCCCTTACATCAATGCACGCACCATGGGCAACAAACAGGAGCTGCTGGAAGCCACTGTGCTCCTAGAAAGATATGACCTGGTTGGCCATTCCAGAAACTTGGTATGAATCACATGACTGGATTGAGACTATTGATGGCTACAGGCTGTTCAGAAGGGATAGGCAAGGACGGAGGGGCAAAGACATTGCACTCTACATCAAGCAATGGATAGAGTATGTAGAGTTGTCCCTGAAGATTAGCCATGCACAGTTTGGAAGATAATGGCTAGAGAATTGGAGATCAAGGCAACAAAGGGAACCTTGTGGTTGGTGTCTACTACAGGCCATCTGATTAAGAGGTGGCCTTCAGCTACAGCAGGCATTGCACTTGCAACCTCTTGTCCTGCTGCGGGACTTCAACCACGCCGACATCTGCTGGAAAAATAGCTCAGCAAGTTGTAGGCAATCCAGGAGATTCCTAAACTTCATTGAAGATAACTTCTTAAGCCAGGTAATAGACAGTCCCACCAGAGAGGATGCGATACTGGACCTGATGGTGCCCAACGCAAGTGACCTCATTAGTGACGTCAAGATTGGAGGCAGCCGGGTCTGCAGCAATTATACACTGGTGCAGTTCACAGTCCTGAGGGATAGGGGTCAGACAAAGAGTAAAAATTTTTTTCATTGTATCTACTCTAAATCTCCCCTCTTTTAGATTAAAAACTCTGAATTTTAGGAAAGTACAATTTTAGCTCTTCATGGATTTAGTCAATAGGACCCTGGGAAATGGCCCCTGGGGACAAGGGAGCAGAACAGAGCTGGAAGATCTTTAAGAATACTTTTCATAGAGCACAAGAACTGTTGATCCCCAGGTGTAAAAAATTAGGTGAGGAAGGGAAGAGACCAGAATAGCTGAATCAAGACCTGCTGGTCAAACTAAAGAACAAGAAAGAACTGCACAGGCACTGGGAAGCAGGGACAGGTATCATTGGAAGAGTATAGGGGCATGCCCAGTTGCATAGGGTCAGGAAGGCCAAGGAGTAACTGGAGGTGAACTTGGCAACAGATGCAAAGAATAACAAGAAGGGCTTCTACCTGTATATCAACCAGAAATGAATGTTAAAGAGAACGTGCCCCCTCTAGTGAGCAAGACTGACAAGCTGGCAACAATGGATGAGGGGATGGTTGGTATGGTATTCTGAGCTGCATCCCCAGCAGCATGGCCAACATGTTGAGGGAGCACACGGTCAAGAGAGAATATGGACCTATGGATAGGGTCCAGAGGAAGGCCACAGAAATGATCAGAGAGATGGAGCACCTCTGATATGAGGACAGGCTGAGAGAGCTGAAGTTGTTCAGCCTGGAGAAGACTCTGGGGAGATCTTATTGTTGCCTTCCAGTATTTAAAGGTGGCTTACGAGATGAGAATGGTCTTTTTAGCAAGGCATGTTGTCGTAGTACAAGTTTTTAATCTAAAAGAGGGGAGATTTAGACTAGATATAATGAAAAAAAATTTTACCATGAGTGGTGAAAGACTGACACAGGTTGCCCAGACAGGTGGTAGGTGCCCCATCCCCAGAAACATTTAAGGTCAGGCTGAATGGGGCTCTGAGCAACCTGATCTAGTTGATGATGACTTTGCTCATTGCAGGGGCGGTTGGACTACATGACCTTTGACGATACTTTCCAACTCAAAGCGTTCTATGGTTTTATTGTTCTATGATTCCATGATTCAATGATTGATGCATATTATACAGGGCATTGCAATTCCAGTCATGTCTCTCAGAGATTTTTGCATGATTTATACAAACTGAAGGAATGATCATAACTGAGATACATAAAGAGTAATATTTTAGAATCTGTATGACATTTTGGGGACCAAAGTTCAGAACTTTTCAGTTTATATTATAAAAATATTCTGCCTTCATTTAAGTTTTGTGATAACAAAGCATAAAGCTGCCAAGTCATTATTTAAGACTTCAGTAAATATGGAGTCTAATATTCCACCTGGCATTATCTAATGTTTAATCATAACTAATGTTAAAACGTGAGCAATACTTTTAATATAATCTTTTTCTGGTTTCATCTTCCAGACAGTTAGGAATTCTTATGGGATTTTTGTGCCATCTCCTAAAAAGCTTATTAATGAGGATATTTATATACCTTCATTAAGCAAACTCTTAGTCTTCTTTCTTGGCTAAGTAGATTTTTGGAACTTTGTGTTTAAGATCCAGTGAGTAAGTTGCTGGAGCCCTTGCATCTCTCAGTCAGCCTTTTCTGTAGCCAAACTTGCAGCATTGGTATATTTGAATCAGTAGAGAAACCACCTACCATTTAGTACATATTTTCTCATCCTTGAAGCATATAATACAGGGTCTGATATCTTTCACGTGGATATAATGCAGTGCCACACAACTTCTTTTCCCCATTATTTTTGATGTCAGAGGATGAACTTTTACCATCTGTTTGCTGAACAAGAACATACAGACCTGTATGTCCTAAGTTAATGGTAAGGTGAAGATGTGTTGCAATGAGGCTTGATTTCTGTTCAGTAGCTGATGCCACGTCTTTCCAAAAAACCCCCAACCAACCTTTAACTGAAGCTTCCAGCTCTTTAACAAACTTTCCAATTCTGATAACTTACAGAATTTGAGAATAAATCCCAAAATACAGGCACCTTTGCTTGTTTGTAGGTTTTTTTGGTTCTTTTGTTATTATTGTTGTTAGGGGAGGGTGTGTGTGTGTGGGGGGTTGTTGTTGTTTTTGTGGGGTGTGTTGTGCTTTGTTTTGTTTTGTTTTGTTTTTTTTCCCAGAGAGTTAATTATAATAAAGGGGAATTTCATTACAAAATGGAATTAAAGGAATAATTCAGTGGTGAGTGCAACTAACAGCAGAGTTCAGCTCCTGTGGGAGAGAAATGAGAGATGATTATGGCAGCAGCAAAGGCTAACAGTCCTTAGAGTATTATTTGTTCATTGAGTTCTGAATTACAAATGAATCTGCTAGCAAAACCTGTTAATGGATTTAAACTAGCTCGCTGAAAGTTATGTTCATACCGAATGTTTTGCTAAACATGAAACTATAGCTTTCCTAAATGTTCTGGAAATTATTTTTATTACTTATACATAGTCTATGCATTAAGTATTTATAGCTATGCATTGGAATGCTGCCATTCATTTGTTTTTGATGTCTTTGGACAGAGTCTTCAGAACTGTGAAGCAGAGCAGCAAACTGTGCTGTTCTATTCTTGAAAGTACCTACACAGAAAGATAAGCAGAAATAAAGTTTAAATCCCCAAACTTGTGATTTCAATCATGTGTTGCTGTTTGAAAAATAATGTAACTCAAATTAAATTAAAGCCTGATGTATTCAACATGACTATTCCCCCTATCTTTTGTGAAGCTTGTTTACGGATGCAGGAAAAACGTAGCAATTAACCTTGTGGTTGTGATTTATTAGTTCAGTTTACAGAGTAGCATCCATAGTACTTTGCAACATATCTTGTATTTCTGTCTCTAATTTTCCTTTAGCTGCATCCTGAAACATGGGTCATAGGTTTAAATTTTAGTGGATCATAATTCACGACAACAGTATCTGGAATGGTGTTCAGACTGAAAAAAAGCTGATGAAAACTACCTGAATCGTTGAAGAGAATATGTATATGTATTTTTCATTAAAAAGATATAGGAACATACACTCTAATCTGAAGCCAGTGATTATCCTTAAAAGAAATCAGCATTAGGAGTTGGATGGCACTGATATCTGTCAGTGGGGAGAATAATACGGCAGCCAACTAAAAAACTGGTAAAAGTTTTAGGTATTGCACCAAATAATAGACAAAAAGAGGTAGAAATATTGTATAAAAAATGTGGCATATATTTACTCACATTAAGTCAATCAAGAAATAAGAAGCATTTTTTTTTACAATATATCAATTGGTATATTTTAATATATATCTGGTACTAAAAAGAAGAAAATAAAAGGGTAGTGCTGTCATTATTGAATGCTAACTTAGAAGAGCAAGGCATTCTTTCTAATTTGCAAAATAATCAGAAACATGTAAAGGACTTTATTTGATGAAAAGCAGGATTTAATTTATCTGGAAATCGATGGAAAGAGCAGAATGGTAGGATATGAGCCAACTAAGTTTTCAGAAACAAGTTAGGTCAGTTTTTCATTGAAGAAATTACTAGGACAGTAGTTACTTTAGCTTCAGTTATGAGAAACAGAAAGAATCTGTCTAAGAATTTGAAGGATTATGGCAATGTGAGTGAAATATTGTTATTATTGATGGGTAAATATACATCAGTACTAAGTGAAACAGATGTTAAAAAAGCCATCAAAACAAACTTCAGAAAAGAAGGGTTAAGATAATCTGCAGGAGATCTAGCAGTAAGGAGAAGCAAATATATTAAGTATATCAAAACAGACTATCGTAATACAAAAGAGAGATATGAATCAGAGACCACTAAAGCTCCTGGTGCAGTCATAAGGATATACAGATCAGAAAGAAATTTTGCAAAAGGTGAGAGGAGAACCACATGACTAATGAGTAAAAGCATAGCTGTGAGTATACAGTAAGAATGGCTATCACAGTTGCTGAAGCACCAAAGGATATAAAAGCCAGTGATGGAGGAACTTTATAAATACATTAGAAGTAAAACGAAAACAAGGAAGTAACAGAGGGAAAATGACAGGGACACCTGGGAAGTTATAAGAAAGGCAGTTACTTCTGAGCCCTGGAAAGATATAATGGGGTAAGGGATGAAAAATTGCTTAATGAAAAATCTAATTCTACTTACTCTTTTTTTCTTTTTTTTTAGTTTACAAACTAATGGAAAAAACCCTTCAGTGTTGTCTTCAAATACGTAGTGTACTTAGTCAGGAAAATGCATGCGAAGTTACTGGTTAGTTCCTGTAAGTCATTGTGTTGCATCTTAGACGTCTTAGTTCTAGGCCTGATAACATTAAATATTTTTGCTATAACTTGAGCAGTGGAATAAGAATTATGCATAAATATTGTTAATGACACTGAACTGTAAGGGGTTGCAGGCTCTTCAGAGGATAGAAGTGTACTTCAAAATGATGCTGACAAATTAAGGTGGATATGCATGTATCATCAACATGGAATTTACTTCAAGCAAGTACAAAACTCTGTAGACTAAATAAAGAAGATGAAGGTGTAAATATGAAAGAGTAAATACCCAGTAAGTACATCAGGAAAACATTAAAAGTAAATGGTCATAACAAACATTAGTGAACAGTATGTCCTCATGTGCACTATTCACCTAATTTTCTGTGTGCACAGGTTTGCACGTGCTTTTGTGTGTGCAAAAGTTAATTCTTGTCATAGGATCTGGCCTGTGTTTCTGCAGGCACGAAGCCTTCAGAAGTTGCAGATAGGGCTAATGAGGACGCTGAAAAGTGTTGAGTTTTTAAGTAGCTGAAAAAAAATTTTTGATCTGAAGTTCATTTGGAAATGAAAATTATATTTTATACTTATACGGTCTTTAAAACTGCATTAGCAGTTGGAACAATCATATCACTAGCTGGTGTGTAGCTCAGTAAGCCTAACATTTGTTCTCTGTGCCATAGGTAGTAAAGGTTAGGACTAAAGTATGCTGACAAAGATCTCGAGCCTAAGCTTGCTTTCACCCGCCCATGCTTATGTGTATTCTGCTCTGGTTATCTTCCTAGTCATGACATACTTGCAAGTGCAACACATTAAAGGTTAGTCTTAATTTATAACAAGTGAATTAATGATCTATAATCTTTTATCAGATATTAGATTTTCCAACTCAGATATATCAGAATAGCAAAGGTTCTCAGGCTCCTCAGATAACATTATCATCATTACCACTAGTATCAGTAAAAAACATCACATAAGACATTAAAAGATAGTAAACTCCAATGCAAAATATGTTAAAGTTACTGTAGTTTCTTTTTACTGCATAATTTACATTATATCACTTCCCAGCCAAATATCATGCACAAAGGTAAAATTGTTTTGGTGAAAAGCAACTGAAATTTTGTCAGTAATAATTGATTTATATGGTAAAGTAAATCAAATATTATTATTCTAAGGGGTTTACTTACAGTCTGCTCTAGTCTGGAAAAATCTACATGAGTTGGCCTTCTAAACGAAGCACCAGGTTTTCCAAGAGTGTAGGATATTTCATTTTTAATAGCTCAAAATACTGCCAAGTCTTCTAAACTTTGTTTTTGTTTCCTAGCAAATCTTTTATATATATTAGTCAATATATTAAACACTTAAATGAATTTTATTATAAAGAAATGTTTTAATAAACATTTTCTTTGTGTCCTATAAAGAAGCCAGCATTCTTTAGCAGGCCTACTCTTCTCAGAGTTTTTTGGGGAGAGGTGGAAGCAAAGAGGTGAGAATTAAGAACATATTCTCCCTTCTCTTCTGACTGCTGTGGCACAGCAGTTTTTCTCCTTCTTAAATATGTTATCACAGATGTGCTACCTCTGTTGCTGTCTCTCAGGCTTGGCCAGTGGCGGGTCTAACTTGGAGCACGCTGGCATTGGCTCTATTTGACACAGGGAAAACTTCTAGCATGCTCTCACAGAAGCACACCTGTAGCCCCCTCTATACTAAAACCTTGTCACACAAACTCAATAGGGTCCTCCACGGGCCACAGTTCCTGTCAGGAGAGTCTGCTTCAGCACGGCCCGCAGTGGAAAAGCTGGAACACCCCTCACCCCTCCTTCTTCTCTGACTTTGTTATTCACAAATTTCTCACACTTTTTTTTTTTCCTCACTCCTCCCTCTCTGTGCAGTGTTTTGCTCTTTCTTAAATAATGTTTTCACAGAGGTGACACCAGCTTGGCTGATGGGCTCAGCTGTATCCTGCGGTGGGTTCATTCTGGAGCTGATTGTAACTAGCTGTGTTTGACAGGGCAGCCTTGCAACTCTTGCAACACTCTGTGGCAAAGAACTAAAATGTTCTAAGATTTTTTTCTCAGGAACTGCCAATCTATGAAAACAGGAGAAAGCAAAGAGCCCCCAACCCTCAGCTGAAACACAGTTTAGATTACTAAATCACACTAACAGATAATCTCACATAAACACAAACAGATTATGTGTTCTTAACTTTTAACTTTGGAGACTTTTCTGTTACGAACCATCAAAATGGGAATTGGAGTCTAAAATCCTCTTGTAAAGTGTCAAAATAAATTCTTTTAAAATAAGGCATTTTGCATGAGTGTTGATACTACTTGTCCAATCCCCTTCTCCCTTTTAAACTCTTCTAGGGCTAAATGTGAGCTGTCCTATCTCTTATTACTCACAGATAATTCCAAAAATTTGATCCTCATTTTTAAAGGATTTCTGCTGGTTATATCTCTGTGGAGTAACAATAATAGAGGTGTATAATATCCACATCTTACTTTTATCATAACGTCTTAAAAAATCCTCCATACAACATACACGAGAAAGGTTTCCCTAATTGCAGTTGGAGATCATTTGAATATGAATGTCACAGCTAGGGTAAGAGAAGTATGATCAAGTACACAGAAAATTCGTAGTGTTTTTTAAATGAGATAATTTATAAGAGAAACATAGTGTCATTTTAATGATTAGAGCAGTTTAATTGGGAAATTTGAACTCTGTTTCAGTCCGGGAGCAGCAGGAGCTTGTTCCCAGAGGGAGGAAGACAGCTGGGAGCTGAGGGTGATCTCATGCAGGCCATGCATTTGCTGATGATGTGCAGTCCTGCAGGGGCTGAACACACGGAATAGAGGCAGGGACCTAGTCAGTTGACAGCCCCCAACATGTTAAGTGACTAATGAGGTCCAAGGTCCATCCAGGAGCCCAGTCAAAAGGAGGTGGCCAAGGGCAAAGCTGGGGAAGGCTTAGGCTAAGCTGGAATGGGGTTCCTGGACCCAAGGACAAAAGCTCATCAGGATTGCCAGGCAGGTTATTCAGGGCCAAGAGGGTGCTCTTATAGCTTTGGTGGTTTCCAGTTTTGTCTTAGTTTTTTGCAGTGGAGAACAACATATTTCCTCTTTACCGTATGGATTTTTTTTTTAAATTAAAAGATGGTACAGTTTCTTGGTATTAGTCAAGCAATCTGAGATGAAAGTTCTATAAAATGATTGAGTAAGAAATTTATTACCTTACAGATATATTGCAGAAGAGGGGAAGGTCACTACAGATAAATGTAAGCAATTTTAAAATGTAAATGTCTTATGTGATATATTCAGTAGAACTAGCAGTAGACCAGATTTTTGAGATATAGAAGAAAGTCATTGCACAACTATTGAAAATGCAACTGAGAAAAATATTTATTCACAAAAAAAAAAAGGTGGAAAATAACTGACATGAATGGTTCTGTGAGTAATCTGCATGGATTCCTTGACAGCAATTATATTTAAATTATGCAATGAAAGTAGCCTTTTCTGACAGTTTTCAGTATCTGCCTTGATAGATTTTCAGAGCCAGAAGATAGGAAATAGGAAGGAGTGAACTCTCAGAAAAAGATCACCTGTAGTTTGAGTCAAGCTGCTTAATTTTTATCCTCTTAGTTTGTAGTGATGAGTTGTTCTTAAAAGATATTTCAGGACTTGCACTGTCTTATTATCACCCTTTAAAAAAGATGAAATAGCATAACTGACTCAGACCTAACACGAAAGCATTTTGAAATTTTATTCTAATGTTAAGGAACAGTTCTTTTAAGATACATTTGCATTTGGATTTAATATCTAACTATGAGTAACCAGACTGGCAGATACTTGGGAAAACTTTCAGATTCTACAAGTACTTTTTCTAATAAGACCCATGGGGTCCCTAATTTTGCTGCAGAGTGGGAGTAATTTGACTTATGTTTTAAACTTTATCCCCAGCCAGAGTTGCATGCCAATTTTCCTTTATGCTGTACAGAAAATATAATTAGAGTCTTCTATGAGTTTGAATATTGCAAACCTACATGTGCATTTCATTTTAACTACTGTAGTTACATGAAGTACTAAGGATTAGGGAGAGAAGTTAAATGAGAATTAACTTCATGGAGAAGTACTCTGTCCTTCCTATCTCCAGTGCCCCCAAGTTTCTTTAGTGTGAATATGGCACTACTGATATCAGCTGGTAGCCCAGCAAATATGACTCTTGCCTTATTACTGGGAAGCAGCAACAGGTATTGATCTGACAGTGGGATTATCTGAGGAGTCTTCTGAGGTGTCTTGACCTGAGCTGGTTTTACTTTGTTCGAGCTCTGACAATTGCCTACTGGTCTCGCAATCCCAGGCAGCTGCTGCGTTACATGCATTGACCCTCTGTGTTAATTAGGGCTGGGTACCAATGAGAAAAAATCACTTTCTGTTAAGGAAACATCGAATAGCCCAAAGACGATTCAATATTAATGAAGGGGAGTTTTATCACTAACATCTTGCCAGGGTTGACCTCACAATAAACATTTTCCCCTTCTGTGAACATTTTCCCCTTCTCTGTGAAAGAATGAAGTGCTGCTCTCAGAACACAGAGGGACACTGAAAAGGTGAGCATAACACCAGAAAAAAATAGGAAGATTTCTTTAATTAAAGAAGTTATTAATGAGACTTTTTGATATTTAGACTATTAGTTCATTAGGGTGTCAACTGGACTAACAGTCAATTTTGACTCCATATATGGGGTGTTTTCCTCTGTCCCAACAAGATTTTGTGTGTTATGAGCTACACTACACTATTACACATATAGTCTATTGAACATCAAGTTGAAGTACTAGATGCCATGTTTTTTTGTTTGATTCATTTCCTAACGCTCACCAGAAAGACTCAACAGCAAGCTTCCATCCCCTATTCAGGCAGTAGCCTCATAAATATAATAATTTGCTATATAGAATTAAAAAAAAAAAAGTGGAGAAAATAACCGGTCATGAAACAGTAGGATGTTGGCAACATTTTAAGAGAGGTAAACTATGTAAACCACTCACAGATAACAGTCCCAGTAATTCAGTCTGTTTGTAATTGGGCAGATAAAAGTTGTGTTCAGTTCAGGTTTTTTTAGAGTAGCTGTGAAAGTACTGGGGAGAAATGTGCAGAATTCCGGGGAAAACACTTAGATAATCACATTGATCCTTATACCCATCCAGGGTCTGCAGCTCTCCAGCCGTGGTCCTTAAAGATTTGAGGTTCTTGAAAAAGACAGTGTCCCAGAGGTTTGCTTTAGCATGTGCAGGAACAAAAAATCCTGTGGCAGCTAGTTTTGTCCACGTCATCATAGCTTCTGGGCCACCAAGATGAGTTCCTTTGTGGAGGCTTCACCTGAACAGCCTGCTCAGGCTCAGGCTGTATCTTCTCAGTAGTTCATTCAAACTTGCCTGCCTCTGCTCTTTGCTGACTGCCCTGACCATGGATTGGTCTCATCAGTTACACCAAGGAGCTATGCAACTTGCCACAATTTTTGTGGTAGAAAGACCCATATGTTAACCATCATGTGCAGCCCGCGTGAAGTTAACATGTATCTATGATTTGCTCAGGAAAATTGAGTTGTGTGAGGTCACTTTGTACATGAGGTATTTTCATCACAGTTATGAATTATGACTCCTTTCAAGTCCCTGACATCTATATGAAAATCAGTAACTTATGATACTAGTCCTTCGGGCAATCAGAACAGCAACACTGTCCATCAGTGTAATGTTTATTACTTGTGTCACAAACAACACATGACTTGTATATTAGGTTAACATTTCAGAGTATTTGTCTCCTTTTACCTTTCATCATACTTCATTATTCTGCCAAGTCCACAGATTAATTGGAAAATCTGACATATAGATACCTGGCTTTATAAACTGCAATTTTCTTCTAAAGTTAAAAAGTATTTCTTAATCTTGGCACTTTTCAATGTTTCATATGCACAGTATTACAAACTTTCATTAATCATCAGCTGGACCCTTATTCAGTCCTTAATGATCATACAATGGTTTCTCATAGGCTTGTTTTATATGACAGTAACTTCACTTCAAAACCAAACTTTTGCCAGCATTGCAAAGGCACGACAGAACTTTCATATATTTCAACACTGACATTTTTAAAACAAAGACTTTTTTTCAGTCTTCCGAACATCATAATGAACATGACAAAAAGAGTCATAGGGTGAAATATTTTTTGCCCTCTAGCTGCATAAGTCTAAAATTAATCAATAGATTGTTAAAGTACTTTACAGAACAAGTATTTTCTTCAAGGTCACATAGTGTGGAACTTTTTTCCCCCTTCTTCCCGAACATCGGCTATTTAAGTTTTCATTGGTTTGTTTTATAAATCAGAAATAAGTCACTGCAGCGAAGTTTCTACGTAAAACCTTAGTTTAGTTCTAAATAGGTTAAATTTGAAAAGTGGTAATGTACTGTTCTGAAAATGAAATGTAGCTTTTTATCAGTCTATTTTCTGCAGTTCTGAGATATGGAAAACACCAAGGCTGTATCTAGGATCAAAATTGTCAATATCCTGATTCTCAGTTAAATATAATCCTTAGTCCTACTACAGACAATTCTACAGGAACAGACCTTAGGAACTAGGTCTTTCACTGCCTTTGTAACCACTTAAAATGGGCTGATACATTACCCTCAAACTGCTAATAGAGTGTTATATTTTGGACATTTTTCTTTTGGACACTTCTTTACTTTTCTGCTGCATATTTAACTTTGAGAAAGAGCTGGCTTTAGGGAGAAAAGTCTTTGTCTTCTTTCCTGCTTGAAGACTGAATTAGCACTGTTTACTTTGTCCTCTGAAAGACATGTTCTGTCATGACTGGACATGGAACTACAGCAAGGCAGAAGATTAACTCAACTTCCTCTTTCATTTATTTACATGCTTGCTCTATTTCCAAGCTAATCTTTCTCTTACAGTGTGGTTTCTTGATTTCATCATTTGGAGACTCAACTAGGAAACTTGACATATTTTGATATTGCAGTTACCATTCAGATCAGTCTATTTTCTCAAGCCAGTCTGTTATCTCATTAAATGGTCATTCCTGAATCATCCAAAGAATTAATGACTTGAGTGTACTGGATGCATACACAAGATCAGTCCTGATACCCGCCTACAGCTCAGGTTTCATATATACAATTAAATGAAAAATTCCACTTATATAAAAGTTCCACAGCTTCCGTCACAGAGACTTCTCATTAAGTCTTTTTCTGTAATACGGATAAATCAGTATTATATATGTTAATGTTGCATAAATGCAATCTGCAACTAAAATTCTAGGAAATCCACACCTCTGAAAACACTGTCACGAATATTTATATTGGAAATACTTTCACAAAAGAAAAATCTACAGGCAATTATCGGTCTCATTGACCCTATCTTGTTATAAAAAGACAACTGAAAATGTCTATTAGCATGTAACATTTATTTGATATCTTCAATAAAATCCAAATCTCGAGTTTAGACAGCAATAGATTTTGTAAAAGACAGAAGACGGGTTTTTTTGCTGTTTGACAACATATGTCACAGTGTCCTTGCTCTCAAATGATTTAATACAATTTGGATAGAACATTTCAGGGGTGGGGGAGGGGATGTTTGCGAAATAAAGAAGAAGCAAAGAAGAAAAAGGCCACTACCCAAATTTCTCATGCAATAGACATTCACATTTGTAGTCACTGCCATTAAGACCCATTAATCTCATCACCGGAATTGGAAACATAAAGTATTTTCATAGGCCTAGTCATACAAAAAATGTACCTGTTGAGTGCTTGATTGAAATATTAATGGCCACATTAGTTTCTGAACATCAGTGTAAACATCTTACTGACTGGGTTGATTGAACAAGAGGGATATGTAAACAATAAATCTTTTACGATCTTTCAAATCAACCACTGTGCTAAATACTCAGTTGCAGTTTTGCTTCTTTAGTGTGTGCCTGATTCGATACCGATTTCTTCTCCAAACAAATAAACAACACACAAAGTTTAAATTCTGCAACAGTTCCATAGAGATTCAAATATAATAAAAAAGAATTGAGGACTTAAATAGTGAGGGCTACCTATCTGACTCTTTTATATTTTCTACCCGTTATAAGCATATTTTTCTGTGTCTCTGTTTTCCCTTGAAGTTTTTACACATTTGTTCACTGATCTGATTTTGAGCTTTGAGTGGGTCTTCGTAATCTGGACACTTCTTGTCTCTCTTCACGCCTCTATAATTTCTAAATTACTTCTTTTGTTTGTGTATTATACACTGTATTTTTCAGATTAATCCAGAATAAGCTTCTCAGCCATCTCTTAACTAGATGACAAAGAAAATCATTGTACATAAGTAATGTATGAAAAAGAAAACAGCAGTGTGAATGCAAGTAGTTGTTAAACAGTTTGGCCATCATTTCTGTAAGAATGAGAGATACCATAGCTGTGAAATTTGTACGAGATCAAGCGTTTTTTGACTTATAATTTATGTCTTCTATTAATCCTAATTTATTTTCCACCTTACTTTAAAGAACAAGATTGTTCTTTCTGTTTTAATTTATGCTTGTAAGAACTGTAGTTTTGGATGGTGTTTAATCATTGCAACTCATTTGCTACATGAACAAGCCATTTTTATCTACTTGTCAAGATTATAGCTAGCTGGCTGTGTGCATTTCAAACGCTGGAGTGTAGTATTTTATGATACGTCAGCATGTCTCTGAAAGAAATGGAAGATGTGCATTAAGCTATTAAAAAAACAATCCAGCCAACTCTGAATTACACTTTGCATCATATGCTGGGGATTGCATGCTAGATTTTTGAGGGAGAATAAAATACTAATTAATCCTCAGGATCAGAGTTACCTAAAGCAGAAAGATTTTTGAAAATTAGTTTCTAATGAGTGCATAAATGAAGGGGATGGAGTCACAATGTTGTGACGAAGTGCGAGAAGAATAACATTTTAATTCTCAAAATGTGTTATTACTTCTGTAAACTGTGATCTATCCACGGCCTCAAAACAAGTAAAATGCAAAGATGGGAACTTCACATCTACATGCACAGTGTTACATTTTTACTAATCCCTTGATTAGTAATAAAGGTGCTTTATTTCAGTAACCACTTTTTTCTTCAAATACTGTATATATATTAGTTAATAGATTATCTAATGTGAATGTTCTTGACTACACACAGTGGTGAGATACTTTAAATCTTTTGTTGGCAATCAATGATCTGAAGATTCTTCATGAACATTTCTAAGAGTTTATGAAAAATAACTGCAGAAGGAAAGCCTACTGCCTGTTGTCTAAAATTCACTATTCAGCATTCTGTGCAGTTTGAGGGGGAGTTACATTTTTTGAGCTATAAATTAAAATGAGACATCTGCATTTCCTTTATGGTAGAGATGGTGTTTTTCTTTGAATTTTAAGAACATATTGTAGATGATGTAGTGTGGCTATGCTTAGAATAGTAGCTGTCACAGAAGTAGGCTGAGCTGCCAATACATTATGGTGATGGTGAACAGCTTTATAGTTTGCTGAGAAGATAAATTGATGTGCAAAAAGGGGAAGTTACATGAGCAGAATAAGCAATCATTCTCTGGCAGTTGCCATTATAGATTCTGTCGGCTTGCAAATCTGCTTTCTGGGAACAATCTTGTACAAATCATGAACTATAAACATCAGATTTTAGGAACCATGAATTTAGTTAGAACTCTGATTATACCAGCACGTGCTTAGTTAAATCATCTTAAGTATAACCAAAGACAGATGTGCTGATGAATAGTTGATTTGATAACTAGATATTAGATAGTTTAAAACTAAAACTAGTCTTTTACCATAAGCTTACTTAATTGGCTAGGGTGAAGTATTCTCATGCCTTGGACAATAAATTTTCAGTTTATTTTTCACATGTTTTTGTGATTATTAAAAAGAAAGCTTACTATAGGCAACGTATACTAGTTAAAGTGCTGGGAAATGTGTTTTACAGCCTTATTTTTGCTTCTATTGTTCAGTAAGACCTCTTCCAAGAATAGGTTTATTCTCAAATTTGTAAGCAATGAATGGTTGTTGTCTCTATATTGCTTAACAGTTAGTTAGAGGGTGAGAATTTAAATAAAAGAGCAATTTTGTCTTGCATCATTAGCTAATAGTACTGCACAGAGAAATAGCTGTATCAAAAGGGCAGCTAATTAAACCTCTACCTTCCAAAACCTGAGCATCAAACTAAAGTATACTTCTTATATTTGTAACAAGATTTTTGTAGTAACTTAAGTCACTTTATGGCTATGTTAGAAAATCACAGTGACAATGCAGAAAGATTTCATGTTTTCTAATCGCAGGTGTAGCCTTCTGCCTCTTGATGCTGAATACATGTTCCAGTGCAGTTCTCACTTCAGTCAGCACAGAGCAATGTGCAAACACAATTTAATAGCAACCTAGAACAATGCGCCATATAGTAAAGCCAACCAGAAAAGGAAATTCATTTGTTTGGGGGGCTTTTTTTTTTTTTTTCCATGAAATTCAGTATGGAATATAATTGAATATTCGGTATGGAATATAACTCTACAAAATTTCCAGTGGTTTGGAAGAGAACATTTTGATACTGACTAGGTGGCAAAACAGAAGAAAAGAGCTAAAAGGCTTCCCAAGCCCAACAGCTGAATAACTAGGCAGTTAGGAGCAAAGAAGCACCAGGCTAACCAGCTGGCCAAAGAGCTAAGCAGCTGGCTGGGCAATAAGCAATACAAGCCGGCTGCTTCTTTGGCTTCAGTTAAAGGTTTCACCAGAATAAAAATTTCTGCAGATCTTACTGACTGTTGCAATTTCGTTATCATAAATATTAATTTGATATTAGAATTGGTAATAAAATTATAAATAAATGAGAATAATTCATTGATAGAAAAATGAGTCTTTTCCCTATTAAGACAAATCAAGAAGGATGATCTGCTTAGGCACATGATTAGCATGGATCTTTCAGAGCTGGAATCTCTCTCTGCCAGAGCCTGCGTGCAACACTAAAATCCAGATTCATAGGGGAACTTGGATGTCAAGAAAGCATAAACAATCTTGGAAGAGAGAGAGTTGGAGAGCTGAGGATTAGGTTCTGTGTCTTGTGCCTATAGTCTAACCTTCGCAGACTAGAACACTTTTCATTTTTCTTTTGGCTTGGTGTATACTTTGATCCCTTCACAGAATGGAGCACTACTAATATGAATCGTAGAAAGGATTCATGAATTAATACACATACTTCTATCAAAACTGCCTCCCTCTATTCATGTTCTCTTGTGTTGGGCATAATGAACTTAAGTGACAAGTGACAAGGATTAAACTCATATGTTCAGTTTCCCATTTAAGCCCTCTAACTCCTCAACCGGCAGTATATATTTAGGAAAAAAAAAAATCAAGACACCATGAATAATGTTTCTGATTATGTTTTGCACACTTTGTATTAAGGATGGTATTACTTGCTGGAACCTAACAGATTTTACATACCAACTACTAATGAAACCATTAATCCTCAGAATGGTGTATTTACAGGCTCACGAAGAAATGCCTGGCAATTCTGCTGGGCAGATGCAAGGTGAGGTGGGGGAATGACACCCAAAAAGAGGTACTAATACAATACTAATACTAGTACAAGAACTTTCTTATCCATTTACCACATCCTTTTGTAATCTCACAGCACCATTTTTATTTTCTTTTATTTTTAACATCACCATCCAAATTTCTTGGATGTAGGATTTTGTTATTTGTATTAGTGACTGAGGAGAAAAGGGTGCTAGCACAGTTTCAGAAATTAGGAAATGAGTTCTAAACATTTTCTGTGCATGGGAGAAGATGGAAAAAATGCTACCTCTAACGCTACCTTTCAAAAGTCTTCCTCATAAGATGATACCTACATAAGCTTATTAGTAATTTATTTAAGGAATTGGGTTATTTGCACTGAAAGAACTACTTCTAAATTACTTGCTTTATTAAGAATACAGCTGAGTCTAAATGCTCCTTGATCATTACCTCTAACATTAAACCAACTGAAAATCTGGAAGAGATTACTGGTGGAGCTAGGTGCATTCATTAAGGCTGACCCCCAAAAGAAATTTGGGTTACGCTGAGAATACAAGGCATTTTTTTCAGTGTTAGTAAGGTCATTTGCACATCCACTTCTGGCACAATTTCAAGGTAAGACTATAATAACATGGGGAAACCAGGACTACTTCCTAATCGAGGAACCATGTCCAAACTAATGAAATAATGAGAAAAATTAGTGTTGAGTACAGGACAAACAGGAAAAAAATGCCTTCCAAGCCTTTAGGTAGGAAAGAGAACCTCTGACATATAGCATTAACTAATATTTTTCATGTTGCATTTTTAAAATACAGGCTTCTGTCTCATCTGTAATCTAAAGGACAGGTAGAAAAAGCTACCCTGTTTGCCATAGTATTTTGAGAACTATTTTTGAGCACAACAGGAATACTACCCTAAGATTGATATTTCAGTCTGGTTTGTGTAAGAATTAAAAAAGGTGAATAAGATGTCCTGAGTTTTGTCTTCAAAGGAATGAATTCATTGATTTGCACTCGTACTACTGATCCACTGAACAATATTGAGGGGATAAAACCATAGAAATCTGGACTTCTGATAATTGTAAAAGGAGGATCATAACTCAAGGTTAACAATATAGTCTCCAAGTCAACCCAAAATCTCTAGCTAAATTTTTAATTGAAATTTTTGAAATCAACGGAATAGCTAATACGAATTTTCTTGCTTGTGGTTTTCAAAGCTATCACACATCTTACTCAATGTATAGTTTTTAATAAAACAGACTACTAAGGGAAAGACTGAATGAAAGCTCTAATGTTAGTTTTGTACAAGACAAAACTGTTCCATGTAAACTATTTACTGGTATTTGCCAGTTTGTTTCATTGACGCTTGGCCACCTCCCTCGCCAGTCTAGCTTCCCACCCCTCAAACACAAGTGTTATACAATTTAGGGAAGGAGAAAATTTCACATAAGCTTGCTCCTCAGTTCACCTCAAGTCATAAAATGAAAGAGAAATCTTTCCCTTCGAGGAAGTATATGTTTAGTGAGTAAGGGGCTATTGCACTTCAGTGAGGAGTATGCTTTAAATTAAAATAATCTGGCTATATATTAGAGGAGGTACTGCTATCAGATAAACCAAATATCAAATATCCCTGGGTTGGTTGTGATAAACAGAAACTAAACCTAGGCTTCTGCATCTAAAAACCCATTTTCACAGCCTGAGCTGACCAGCTTTATTAAGCTAATGCTCCAAGCCAGGACTGAGCTCAAACTAAGGCCAAGGCACTGAATGAGGAGAAATAAGCAAAGAACAGAAATTTGGTCTCCAGAAACTTGCCACTACTTTCTTGAATTTACTGCTAATTTGCATTACTGTTTTAGCGAGCCGTGCTCTTGCATACTGCCACCGCAACATGATTCTGAACCTTGTAACAAACACTAAATGAAAAATAACTTTTGGAAAGTGATTTGAACTTTAGGTGGGCAAATGCTGTTGTGGACAAGGGTGATGCAAAGAATAGAAATGTTCTGTTGGGTTGATGCTTTGCTCTGTTACTGGTAACAATCCAAACGCTTAATGGAGTAAGTTTATTTTCAGAAATACTGAGATGTCTAATGAGAATATATTGTCCAAACCTGGAGTGAAATACAGTCAAATAATTTTATTTAGCTGGTGAAATATTTTGTTTCGATTTAGTTTGCTTAGTTTTGAGCGTATCACCTCGTCACGATCCGCTGCAGCAGTGGGTCGAAGACATTTCCGTGTTTTACCCGGAGCGAGATGAGATGCAAATAAGATCAAATGTGGGTTCCAGTTGGCAAACTTTTTTATTAAGTAAAAAGATGGTGAAAAGGGGGTAAGGGATAGAAAAGTAGGAAAAGAAGCAAGAGTTAACTTTTGCAGAGAAAATAGTCACCACCAGCGAACACGGCGACCGCGTTCTCCGTCGGTGCTGCGCTGGGTCCCAGTGCCCGGCGGCTTCTGACTGGGGGGAGGGCAGTGGGGGGCGTGGTGCGGAGGCAGCGGCGAGTCCAGGAGCCGGAAGGTGCCGATCAGCGAGGACCATCCGCCGAGCCCGCCGGGCTGTGCCGCGGCTGTGTGTGTTTCCTTCGGCACGCCGGCGCGCCTGTCCGGCGCCCGCCCTGTTGTCGCGCGCTTTTCCTCGGTCACGCGCGGTGTACACGTCCGCAGCGCACCCTGTGCTCGGACTGCTCGCGACCCTTCCCGGTGAACATCGGTTTGTTAAAGGCAGCGACATTCGCGACATTGGCGTACCACCGCGGTTCCTTACACACCCGCATTTGTTATAATTATGTTTGTCTCAGTTTACTGGGACCATTTTCATAGGACAACTGGGGAAAAAAATACTGAAATAAGAATGAAGAGTACTGTACAAAATTTTTCATTCTTTTTATTTGATTAGGAATTTCAAAATGTCAAATTAATTTTTTCCTGAAAGAAAATCTGTTTTTTTAAAGAAAACGCAAAGCAAAGTTTCTAATTCAATACAGGGAGTTAGGGAAGGACTGTGCATTCCAAGTGCCTTGTGCCAGGTAGTGCTGATTCAATGTAAGTTGTAAACACAGAGCTCTGAACCTGCAAGGTTTTTCTCACAATTTTCTTTTACTTGCTGGTTTGATACGTGGTTGAAGTTGCTTGGCCTCTCTGTGCGTGAGTTTCTCTGTCTGTAAAATGGAGATAATGATATTGATAGTACCATTACTCGTTTTGCAAAGGCACTTCCAAGGTCAGATGAAAAGTCATTTGTAAAAGCAAACTATTTCTAACACACAATCCACTCATTCTCACAATTGCAGATTGCCTGAATAGCTTTAAGATCTGTTTATCTTTCTGGTTATGGTGAAAAATATATCTTAGATTATGGGCTCAGTAGAAGGATTGTTTAACTAAAGCTTATTCACCTTCTTTCTACCTAACATCTCATCTAATTTAAAAAAAAATTACTGCTAATTTAAACCTGCCTAATGAATGAGTCAACAAGAAAGACTACAGTAACTGGAGTAATGTCCTCATGTTAAAAACCAAACAGATAACAACAAACCCCCCCCCTAATTTTGTATGGAGGGTCTAGGGGCTTGGAGTTCATTTTCTTCATAGAAGCCCATATGATGCTGGGGTTTGGATTTGTGATTATACCAGAGCTGATGACATGCCACTGTTTGGCTGTTGCTGAACAGCGCTGGTACAGCGTCAAGGCTTTCTTTTCCCCCCGACTCTGTGAAATTTTCTCATGCATTGGACAATAATCTTGCAGATTATTTTTCATGTTTTTATGGTTATTAAAGAGAAACCTTATTATAGGCAGAATATATACTAGTCAAAATAGATGCTGGGCAATATGTTTTACAGCTTTATTTTTCACTAGAGAATTCCATCACCACTCCACAGTGGACAGGCAAGATATGCCAAGGGCAATCCAGGAACGGGCAAGATACTGGGAAGGGACAAAACATAAACCTGAACAACTGACCCAAACTAACCAAAAGGGTATTCCATACTTCATGGTCAGCAAGAAAAGATGAGGAGAGGGGCTGGGTGGCAGGAAGCATTTCTTGGAGACTGGTTTGATTGATCTGCTTGTGGGATGTAGTGAATGATTGCCTTCGTATCACTTGTTTTCATTGTGCCTCTTTTCTCCCTGCTTCATTTATTAAATTGACTTTTAAAGAATCTTTATTTTGACACTGGAGTTTGAGTTTTCTTTCTTTTTTTTTTTTTTTTTCCTTCCCCTCTTCCTATTCTCCCCTGTCCAGTTGTCAGGGGCAGGAGGGAAGTGAGTGAGCAGCTGTGTAATGCTAGCTGGGGTCAATCCACCCCAATTCCCTACCCTTGTTACACTTTTAATGACTAATTTTCAGATTCACTGAAGTGATGAATTATTTCTTATTTTTTGAGCCCTGAGTTTAGAAAAATACTTAGTCTTGAAAAATAAGTGTCTGTGTTATAATTTTTGATGGTGGCCTTTTTTAACCAAAATTCTTGTTCCATATCTTGAGCATGAAAGTCACAGGGAACAATCCTTTTCCTGG
>NW_010418239.1:11194-12997 GCF_000710305.1 Buceros rhinoceros silvestris | reverse complement strand
ACTGTTAACTGACAAGCTCTTAGACTGATGTACTTGCATGATAGTGCTGTGCCTGACCAAAAGTGTGACTGTGCAGTCACTGAATTGTAACCCATCCCTCGATCATGCGTAGTCAACAATTTTGTCTGTTCGTACTTATCATAACATGCTATCTGTTGATAACTAAAAAGGGCCGCAGAGGGCATGTCAATGAATGTTTTTGCAAAAACTAGTTTTCCGTACAAGACTTTTATAAAAGCTGTATGAAAATCTACTGATCTTCAGACTTGATGTTGTAATCTTTAATAATAAATTTTATTTGCTTGATTTAATTCAGGCTCTCTGGAATGAATATACCTCCTCCAGTTATCAGCAACAAAAACTGGCTCAGACTACATTTTGTAACAGACAGCAATCACCGATACCGTGGATTTAGTGCTCACTACCAAGGTACGTTTAAAGAAAAATATTCTTTGTTACGTTTTGTTGTTGTTGATGTTGTTAAAAAAAAAATGTGCCTGACGTTGTAGAGGAAATGGTAAGGACCATAAAAAAAAACCTCACAAAGGTATAGTTTGCATTTGCATAAGTGATAAATTCACAGCTGTGCACCCCGTAATATCAAATTATAGTGTGTTAGAGTATGGCTAGTGTATAGCGTATTTAAGTACAGTTATTACTGCAGATATCTGCAAGTACTTAGCTTTCAAAATGGTCATAATATTCTGACAGATACTGTGCAACATTTTTATTGTTAAAACATGTATTTGCCTCTATGGTTGTATAATTCATTTTTGTAAAACAGTGGCTAAGTTTCTATTTACTAATGTAAATTGCACACTATTCACTCATCTCTTTCTACCTATTTCTGAATGCATTGTGCTATTAAGGGTTTAATTAACCTGTAAGATTCTTATCCACTGTTTTTATGAACAAGCATTATTTTGAGTAAGGGTGAAAGCATCTAAAGCATTAACTTGGGAATATCACCATTTGGAACAAGGTCATTCTAATGATGAATTGTTAATGAAAACTGATCTTCATTAGTGTATGGTAATACTGTCCACATTTGCACAAGCATTACTGCAAATAAGATTTTTCAATATCTATATTGTATCAATGGATCTTCAGGGAATAGCTACTGTTTTTGTGCTTTTTTATTTATCTGGGGGAAAAAAAAAAAGAGTCATGGCGTTCCAAATGAGATTAGTTCAGGAGTTTCTTTTAACATTTTTTATATGAAATTTAACATGTGAAGAGGTTAGCCACATAAATATGTACAGAATCTGAGAAAATTAATCATGTGATGTAAAAATTGCAACTAACAAAAGACTAGGACTTTTTTTTTGAGTAATTGACCTTTTAGAATAGAAAACTTTTATAAAAGAAAACTATTGCCTCAGATAAAATGTTCTATACAGAAACAGAACAAATCTGATTACTGTTTCAGCAATCATTGTATATCTCTAGTTGGACTTTCTGAGTTCATAGATGTTCTGAAATGTGTATTCTCAGTGAATTAGTTAAAAGGAGATTTTCTAGTCTAGCTCCAAGGCTGCTATAGGTGTTTGTGAAAAGCATTTACTCATTTTTTACATGGTATCCCTCATACTAAATATGATAAAACACACTCTTTAGTGGGAAATTGCTAGCTTATGGGACTATTAATAGATGTAAAGTAGGAACTTTATTAGATCTTACCTCACAATTGAGAAACCATGTGATAACTATTTTGGTGGTTTAAGTGACATAGTCTGGATTGTGGAGATTTTCATTTTGAATGACAAGGAGAACAAACTGTGTCCCAGATGGCACACATACTTG
>NW_010418239.1:10608-11085 GCF_000710305.1 Buceros rhinoceros silvestris | reverse complement strand
TGCTGAAAGTGTTAGGTAGTAGGTAATGAAAGCGAATATTCTTTTGTTTAGTTACAAAATGTGTTTTCTGCAAGTCACATAAGAGTTGGTAGTAGGTGTTGGGAGACTGTACTGTGCTGAGTATGCTATGTAACTTCTGTCTCTCTTTATCACCTAAGTTTGTAGGGATTACATTATGGGTTTTTATTATTATTTTGGTTTACTCATTTAATTTTTAATGGTATATTGCTGAATGTATGCTAAAGTGTGCTCTCTACTAAGTTGCAAAACGCTGCAGTAGTCCAACATGCTTAAAATTAAGAAAATATTTTTTACAACTCTGAAAAAAAGTAGGTGGTAAATAATTTCAGCGTGTAAAAGCATTCAATGCGCACACTCAAGCAGATATGATCATTAAAAATTAACCTTGATGGTAGAAAATAGAAAATTCTTTCTCAGATAACAGGGAGGAGTTTTCTTCTGGATCATTGGTAGGCT
>NW_010418239.1:8473-10497 GCF_000710305.1 Buceros rhinoceros silvestris | reverse complement strand
GTGAGAAGAGATTAAATAAATGTATTAAAAGCCTTTCATACATTTACAAAACAAATAAAAAGGTATAGCACAAAATATTTCTGTTTGAAAAGAACTGAAACCTTTTTTTTGTTTTCAGCTAGAGACAACTTTAAGCCTTTTTGTAAAGACCACTTTCAAACAATAATTTCACTTGTGCACTGAAGTGTGTTTTGACAAAAGCAGATGACTGATAAAAATAAAGAAAAGGTATTTGAAAAAAACATGTAGTACAGATATATGTGCCTGTTTTTATTTTCTGGAGTTTTTTATTGCATCACTTTTGAGAAAGTGTCTGTTAATCCTCTCAATAACCTGTGTTATCACTGCACTACACTGAAATAACTGTGGTAAAAACTCAATCTTACCCATCCTTAATTAACATAGATCTGACTGTAACTTGTTTCTGACTTCCCTCTTTGAAAATTAATCTTTCATATGCAGTACTACTATAGCCAGAATTCATAGTTTCTTACCACTTCATCTACTTTATCTTTCTTTATTATATTGTTGGATCTTCTGAAGGAGCCAGACTTCTGGATTTCAGAACACTGTGTAATTGTGACTCCATCAGTGCTTGGCACTTCACTACTCTTTTCACCTAATCACTTCCTTGGCTTGATGGTTTTGTTTGCATAACTGCACATTTTGTGCTAGTGTATTTGGGTCATTCTTTGACCCTGAGCAGCAGTGAAGCACCCCCACAGCCACTTGCTCACTCCATCCCTACAGCAGAGCACAGCAGAAAATAGGAAGAACAAGAGAAAACTCATGGGCTGGAAATGAAAGCAGGGAAAATCATTCAACTACTGTCCTGGGTAAAACAGTCTTAATGTAAGATATTTAGTCATAGATTTGGGTGTTAGAAAAGAAAGACACATACTTAAACAACTATGGAAAACACCTGTCTTCCTCTTTTGCAGGCGTCATTTCATTCCAGACACCTCTCCTTTCCCTTCCTCTATCTAGTCCACCACAGATTACACTTTGTCTCTTTGGTGATGTGACAGCAATGTAGGATGTTCAGGCCAAGGTGTAGGAGTTTCTGCTGCTCCTCATTTTGCACTCTTCTGCCATACGTTTCTTCTTACTCATTTCCTCTGCTCTGATGTGAGTTGACCATGGACTTTTTGGGAAAGAACCTGCTCCAGTGTGGGTTATCAAGAGACTCTAGTACCTTTGAGGTTTACTGTCTTATCTTGAAGACATTTTCAAAGAGATGTCACAAATTCTGCAGATGGGCTCAGTTGTGTCCTGTGGTGGGTCCATTGCGGAGACAGCTAGAACCAGCTGTGACCAACATGGGTCAGCCCCTGACCTCCCATCTACGAGGTCACATGAGCAGCCCTCTCACTACCAAGCCCTTGCATTTATACCAATTACAATCTGGAAAAAAAACAACAGGTTGGTTGTCTTAATTCAAAAGAAAAAAAAAACCAAACAAACAAGTTTAATGGGCACTTTTTAGGTAGGATAAGAAATAACCAAATATTATTCCCTTCTGCTCTCTTAAATTTATGACTTTTTTTTCAGATTTTTTTCACAATGCAGCCTCACATCAACTAGGTTCAATGTAACATCTAAAGCTACTGTGACTTAGCCATTTGAAAAGGTGACTAAAAAAAATGCAATTCAAAGTCTTAAAATCTAACTGCATATGAAAAAACACCCCCCCAAACCAGAAAACCTAGTGTGTAACATAATAGTTCATAAACATTTTATTAATTTCATTAATTATGGTATTTTGCCTAATTTCCTGTTTAAGGCAAACACCTATGAAAATGTTTATATTGACTTATATAAAACAAATGAAATTTACTGAGGAATGTGAATCTGTGGGAAGCACCAACTTCATATAAGTACCTTGCCATGCAGGTTTTGTGTATTAATTTCTTTTAATAGGCATTTTAATTTACAAAAAAAATATTGAATTATACAATATTTAAAAGACATTGGTAAATTATAATCAAAGTGATACCTGTCAATTAGAAGAGAATCAATACCTT
>NW_010418239.1:4018-8396 GCF_000710305.1 Buceros rhinoceros silvestris | reverse complement strand
TTCCCTACCCAGGTTGTGCTGTCATAACCACGACATGCTTATTCTTGTTTGTCTGATCATGTTTCAGCACTTCTTTCTATTCACTGAGGGCTGTTTGTCTTGATGTTTTCTGTCCTTATTGCTTTGTTAAATCTCCTTTTGAGTTAGAAACTGCTGGCTGAACCAGAACAAAAGCTTCTTTGGATCTTTCTGAAGCTGCTGCTTCAGTGTTTCTTGGTATTGATAATCCTCTTTTGCTGTTTCTAAAATTAGTAGTGTTTTTTTACTCCATCCATTCCCAGTTCCTGTAAAAGTTCCTTTTGCTTGCTGCTTTCTGTTAGCTACTCGTTGCACTCCATCACTTATGTATGAATCCATAACTTTATCAAAGTGGACAGAAGGGATTAAGTTAGCTTCACGGTTTCCAGTCTTGTGTATGTCAAGCATACCCCAAATCTGAAAGGGATTTGGAAAATAATTCTTCATTTTCTGATGTTTAAACATGACTTTAAGAATCTTTTAGCTTTGCTGTCTTTTGAGATCCAGCACCCTTTCTCTCTCCTTCTCTCCTCCTTTAAAGCTCCAGAGTGTTTCAGTAGTAGACCTATACTTGTGATTTATTTCATTTGTGAAATCCATTTCTTAACTTCTTTTGCTGCCTTCCACCTTTACCTTTGTTTGAGGCATGTACAAACTAATGCTTCTATTGTGAACAAAATACTAGACCTATATGTTGAAGGAGTGCATAACCACATCTGCCTTCCATTAAAAATCTTTGCTTGTAGGAATATACAGATGAAGAGATGGAATATATGAGCTTTTCAGAATAGAATGAAATTATAAATTTTAGCTCTCATGCCCATGTTGAAAAGCATGGTATGCTTAATACTTGAAAACCAGCTATGTAGAGCTGAAGTTGGATAAATGCCAGCACTTTCAATGTGTGATGCAATGTGAAGAAAAGATGTCAAAAAGTTTTCTTTCTCTCTGCTTGATATTCCACTGTTTTTTCTTTTCTGTCTGTAACTTCATATACAAATAGAAGTGTGTCTTAGTTCAGAAATGTTTATGGAGTTAGACTTTTCTTAGATTTTTTTTTTTAATTGTTTTGCCTTGAGAGAGAATTTGGAGCAATTGGCAATCAGGTAAAGAACAAAAGTGAGTAGCACTGAGCTGCCTCACAACATCATGGCTAGAGTTGTCAAGAGGGGAAAACTGTCTTCATCACTTTTTTTCAGAACTTCTGACAATTTAAACAGATTTTGTCATTCATTCCTCGTGTTTGTTGCAACAAACAGTGCTTTGCACTGCTGGAAGACTCAGCAGGCATAAAAAAGTCTTAGGTTAGATTTGTCTCCAAGGCACTGAAATGTGGATTTCTCTGTATTGTAACCTGTGAGGTTAGACACCTGTAGATATCTAAATACCCGTTAAAGCTGGGGAGCTGTGGGGCACAGTTCAGCTGTGCACATGCATGTATGTGGACTGACGATTGACACCTAGTGTATCCAGGATGTTTTTATGTCAGTGGCAGAAGCGTAGAGGCTCTTCTGGCCAACAGTCCAAGGTATGACAAAGCAGTATGTTATGGAGTAACAAAATCGCACCAAACCAAATTATGTTTGGGCAACTGAATCTTCCTCATGTCTGTCAGTGTGTGTTGCAGTGATTCAGCTGACCACGTGGTAGGGATTGGGTAGAGATGCTGTAGATTAAATGAGACATCTGCATGGTGTTGGCAAATTGAAATTAAGGCAGACCGTGACGTTCTGTCATAGAAACTGGAAGGTATAAAAGAACACCTAAAATGACAGTAAAGAGCATATAGGCAGCTGTTATGTCCTGTCCAAGGTGTGTACTTTAAGATGAATTAAAACACATTATAATGACTACAATGAGTAGATTTCTGTTTATCATAATATACATATATAATAGTTTATACCTAGTGCAACCTTAGACAAGCAGATATAGGTGTCTTAGCCTTAGGTTAAATCTCACATAATGTGTCAGCTCATGAAATGGCTTTTTACTACCAACATGTTTATGTGGTTGAGACTACCCGGGAGAGAGTAAGGTGCCGCGTCACTTGATTCACATCTGTAGAAGTCTTCTACTTAAATAAGGGCTGTGCCTGCTTCTGCTTAGGGCAGTGTAAATAAGTTACTGGTTACATTGATTTATTTGACAGATGAAAGATTTTTACTACGGCTTCCTAAACCATTGTTGCATCAGTCAATTTATCTTCAAGTGACTGGGGTCTCAGATTTATAGTTATGTAGTATTCTTGCTTCATTTATGGGGAATTCAAAGATCTTGGCTTGTGTTGTTTCTTTGTAACTCTCTTTGGATAGTGAGCACTCCCAAATTATCTTAATTTGCAAATAAAATAATGAGATCAGTTGATCATTACTGTCGGCAACATCGTCGAACTCTTACGTTCTCAGGTAGTCAGTATACTAAGAGCACTACATAGTCCTCTGGTTGATACTTAGAGCACTTAAAAAAGCACTCCTTAGTACTCTTTAGACTAAATATTAGGAAAAGAGTAGAGGACTCGACTGAACCTTGATTCCTGTTGTTGCTGTGCACTCTGCATTTCAGAAGAATATAGCAAAGTTGAAGAAAGTTCAAAGATAACAAAGATCATCAAATACATGGATAAGTTTTCAACTGAAACATAATTGACTAGTGTAGGACCCTACAGCTTGGAAAATAGAGAGGAAGAAGGGGAGATACACATATTGGAAAGTCATGAATCTCAGGGGTAGTACTGCAAATAGTTATGTCTATATTTGTTTGGATATCAAAACTGAGGTGAATACCAATGAAATGACTTGCCTAAAGTCACCCAGAAAGTTGCCAGTGGAGCAGGGCATTGAGTCTTTTGAGCCCACGGCAGCTGAAAACTAGGTAGTGCTAACCTTTCCACTTTTCACAAAGCTCACAGAATTGCTTAGGTAGTGTTTCTTAGTTTATAATACTGCCCTGGTGCATTATGATATGTACAGATACTTACGAAGAGAATCCTCAACTTGAAGGACGTATATTCAAATTAAATAAAGCTGACACAAGTACAAAACAGACATACTGACTTTCTGAAAGTAAAAAAACCTGCTGCTTTTCCTACTCACCTTTACCCTTTTCTTCTCATTTCATAGTAATCCTGGGATTAAAAATCAATGATGTTTAATTCCTAATATATATGTTTAGTATCATGGCTTGGCTTCGCGGATGAAGATTTGGGAAGGGCTTTCCCCACGCTTACTGCAAGCGCGCTGATGGCTGAAAAGGCCAATGCGGGATAGGCAAGACCGGTTGCAAAGAGCACACCGGAAGGTCTCCTTGGGTGGTATAGTCCAGGCACGGTTCTTTCTGCGCTGTCTTTTCTCCTCGACACTGATTCTACGCGTGTTCTCAAAGGAGGCAGCAGCGTTATGTATGATGTGTCTCCAAATCTCCCGATTGGAGGCCAGGGTGGACCACTGATGGTGGTCAATATGGCCAAGGCTGAGGTATTGTTTCAGGGAGTCCTTATATCTCCTCTTTGGAGCTCTTCTCTTGCAGCAGCCGGTGGCAAGTTCACCGTAGAACGCAATCTTAGGGAGGTGGTGGTCCGCCATCCTGGAGGCGTGCCCTGCCCAGCGCAGATGCGTTTTCAGCAACGTGGCCTCAATCCTGGTGACCTCTGCCTGCTCAAGGACAGCAATATTACATGTAACAAATAGGCAAATAGCATATGTAGCTTTATAAGCAAGTTTGTAGGTTTGTGGTCACTGGGTCAAGAGAGGTGATTCTGTTGCTCTGTTCCTCTCTGGTGAGGCCTCACCTGGAGTCTTGTGTCCAGCTCTGGAGTCCTCAGCACAAGAAGAACATGAACCTTTGGAGAGGGTGTAGACAAGGGCCACAGAAATGATCAGAGGGGTGGAGCAGCTCTGTTATGAGGACAGGCTGAGAGTTAAGGTTGTTCAGCCTGGAGAAAAGAATGCTTTGGGGGGACCTTATTGCAATCTTCCAGTACTTA
Source organism: Buceros rhinoceros silvestris (assembly GCF_000710305.1). NCBI lineage: Eukaryota > Metazoa > Chordata > Aves > Bucerotiformes > Bucerotidae > Buceros > Buceros rhinoceros. The sequence continues at coordinate 4,396 of NW_010418239.1, read as the reverse complement.
AAGGGGGCTTATAGGAAAGATAGGGATGGTCTTTTTAGCAAGGCCTGTTACACAGGATGAGCGGTAATGGTTTTCACTTAAAAGTGGCAAGGTTTAGACTAGATATAAAGAACAAAATTCTTTATCACAAGGGTGGTGAAACACTGGCACAGGTTGTCCAGAGAAGTGCTACATGTTCCATCCCTGGAAACATTCCAGGTCAGGTTGGATGGAGCTCTGAGCAATCTGATGTAGTTGATGATGTCCCTGCTCAATGCAGAGGCTGGACTAGATGACCTTTGAAGGTACCTTCCAACCCAAACCATTGTATGTTTCTATGATTCTATGATTCTATAAATGGAGAGAAAAGAAGAAAGGATTTATTTTAGTTTGTGTGCA
>NW_010418239.1:0-3770 GCF_000710305.1 Buceros rhinoceros silvestris | reverse complement strand
GCAAATTGTATTCCCTACCATGTGACATCAGCTGCATCTCCATTTTTCATTGGTTAAAAGTTTTCATGGGTCTGTTCGACTTTCGCGCTGCTTTCGCTTTTAAACTCATGCGACTGCGCCACGAGTCAGTTCTTCCCGTGCTCTCGGCATCTGCGGAGTTAGCCGTGCCTGCCTGCCTGCCTGGTTGCTTTTCCCCGGAGTGCAGCCGCGTGCCGCAAGAGACCAGTGGAGCACTGCCGAGCCCCGGACCACTGCGGAGCCGCACCAGCCGCCACCCAGACTACCACTGAGCCGTGTGCCAGGAAGTGCCTGCTGCCTGCTTGCCTGCCTGCTTGCCCACCGCTTCTCGGCAAAGGAACTGCGCGCCCACTGCTTTCACTGCCTTTCACTGCTGCACGCTGCCGCTGGAGCCATCCCCGGAGCTGCCGTGCCGCTTTTTGCCTCCGCTGCGCCGGAGAAGCCATGCCGCGCGCCCAGGAGTTGCTCTCCTGACTACTGCTTTTTCGCTGCTGGAGCTTGCGTTCTGCTTTTGCCTAAACCCACGATAGAGACTGGTAGGATTGTGCCAATTCTATTGTATCTCGCGCTGCTGGGTAGTTTGTAATTGTGCAGGTTTTCTGTGTTCTGCTCACACGGCAGACCACATGGCCACCGTCATCTTTGAACTGCCTCACTTTTACTTTCCGTCCCGCGGTTTTAACCCTCGCCTTTCCATTTCCTAAAAAACCCTCAATATCTTACTGGTTTTCTGTTTGTATTTAATGTATTTCTGTTTGTTGTGTTATTAAAGTTTGTTTTGGTTTTCCAAAAAAGCATCTTAGAGGTCTCAGAAATTCTTTTCTCCCTTCCCCTATTTGTGCTGGAATAGGGGAAGGTATTATCGTTACCGGACCTTGGCTCAGCCTCGGCCAAACCGGTAAAAAAGAGAAATAAAAGTCGTGTGTTTAAATCATCTTTTTTCCCCGGAAAGTTCTAAAACCTATGTGTGTTAAATAAATTAATGATTAAAAAATATAATTATGGTCTTGAAGGAAATTCAAGTTTTAAGAAATTGACCTGCTGTTCTTTGAGGACACTGTTCTGACACTTAGAGCAAACCGGTCAGTAGTACTTAGAGCTAAGAATGATTCAGATTCCCAATGACACTAAGGGGGATTTCTGAATATTGGCCAACCTGGAAGAAATTCATCCTTTTACCTCCTGTGAAGGCTATCAGAATGTCATTTTTGAAGGTTTAATTGACGTTTAGGTATCCCGTGGCCTTTGTACAGAGGCATAACGTTTCTTTTTGTATCTGTCTTTGTACCAATCTTGTGTTAGAATTAACATGGTGTGTCTTTGGCGATTAAAAAAATTTTTTAAAATTATTATTTCCTGGGGGAATGAGTTTACTTGATACCTGCTGAAAATTCTCAGTCACTGCTATCCGGTAACTTCTTCATACACGTGAAAGAAGTTACTTCAGAACTCTGTAGAATCTTTCAGAATCTCTTGCCTCTGTCAACATGATAATCATGCTATTTATATAAAGTAAATATCTACGATGATGGTAAAACTGTTAACGGATTTGGCAGAAGCCAAATTCTAAGTAGAAAAAACCAGAACCTACTAATAGACACGGAGAAGATGATATGCTAAAAGCATCAAATGGAACTTCAGTTTAATGAACGAGCATTTCAGTATTTTTCAAGACCCACTCAGCAGGTTTCTGATGTCTTTCATAGTTACATTTCTGAGAAAAGAAATATTTATAATGGAGTTTTTGTCCCACAAACAACCTAAGTCAGAAATGCCAGTCAGAAATGCTCACATACGTAGGTGACTCCGAAAGTACTGCCTCCTATTTATTTCCATGGAAATTACAACAGCTACAAAGAGCTCAATAACACTACTTGATAGACCAAATTCTCAGCTACAAAACACTATTTTCTGACACAGTCACCACCATTGGCTGTGCATTTTCCCCAGCAGGGAAGGTTCAACCTCTACTGCCACTCCACCAACATCTGCTTCTGATGTTGTGGATCAACATAATAAAATAGGAGACATCACTTTCGGAGAGGCCTGCATAATTCCAGGCAAGATGTGTTTAATACAAATTGTTTTCCACCAGGATAAGTTTACATAAATCTTCCTTAAACCATAGCACTATGTCAGTTAGTTTGAACTGGAGAAGCTATGAAACTTGTTTTAGACATGCCTTTTATAATTTTTGTTGATATTAAACCCAGTAATATTTAATTGATAGCTATTTCAACTTGTTACCCAGGAAGGACATTGAATTCTTAGAAATTATATATACTGTAAAGAATATTACATTCCTGTGTAGAAACCCATAAAATCTTCCACAGTTAAAAACACAGGTGAGCTGTTCTTTCTTATATTTAGGATTTTATTATTCCTGACAGATATTAAGAATGGAATATCATTCGTTTAAAATGTACAAAAATAAATTAATGGAAATAAAAATATAAACAGTAAAAAATTATCTTAGTGACAATCACAGCATCCCCAATAAAATTCTGTACCCCAGAAACCCATGAATTATTGCATAACCTATTGATGTAAAACTGGTAATTGCTGCCTTTTCTAGTATTTATGATGGTGCAAAAATCATCTAAATCCTGTATAGTGTCTCCTGCTTTCTTTTATTTCTTATTGTGTCAGTGGTGGACTTCAGAATACTGTAAATTCAGTCCATTGACTTGGATTTCAGGTATTTTCTTAGATTTTTTCCGATCGCAGTAATCTCAGTGGGATTCAGAGAGGAAAACACATGGAACTACCTCAAGTTGTCAGCAGTGCCTTCCTGACATCAGTATCCATATGCTGGAAATAAGTTAACATTCCATTTTTATTTTGAAGTATCTTCATTTGGAATTAAAAAAACTTTTATACTTTATATGCAGTTTTCTTACATAATCTATCACTTAAAAGAAAAAAAGAAATTAAGCAGCAGCCTAATTTCAGTCCAGCTTCAGAATATATGAACAATTCTGCACAACGTCTTTAAATCTTTTTCACTCTCACTCTTTGAAATATCTGTTGTGGAAAGCATTCCACAATATGTTACAACACAGTCAGATAAATGTCTGAGGTAAAGAGCTTGTAGTAGTTACCACATTTCAGCCCCATGATTCTGTGGGCTGCTAGCTGTGCTTTTTTCCAAGTAACACAACATAGCATTAATCCTAGTTTCTGGGGTTTCTGGGTCTGAATTCTAGTTCTGCTTCTGGTTGTCTTCATGGTCAAATGATATGAAAGTGCCTTCGAACAGAAAGAAAGAAAGAAATTGCTGAAAGCAGCTCCAACAAAGCAAGAAGCTAGAAAGCCGTGCCTTCTGGCATGACTCTAGAAAATGGGCAAATTCTGTGAAAAATACCGAATGTCCATTTTTGCATGGAAGAATAGATTTTGTGCCTGAGTCCAGGAATCGGTATGTCCTTGATTTGGGTAAAGGACACATTTCAAATAATTTGAGGAATTTGAACAGCCTTGAAAGGGTATTTCACTCTCTCAACAAACTTAACAAATACTGATAACTTCCTAAAATTTAATTTTTATTTTTGAGAGTATTCTTTGGCATGAAATTGACAGATGATCTTATAGAGATTTTCTTCTAGTGTTAGCTTTGAGTTTTTCTGGAAAAAAAAAGGGATTTTCTGACCTACAGAATTTACATTCTAGAATATGATTGTCATAGGAGACAGTGAGACTAGGGTATTTTTCAAAGAAAAGGGAAAAAGTTGAAGGAATGTATTATTATTATA
>NW_010418238.1:0-488 GCF_000710305.1 Buceros rhinoceros silvestris | reverse complement strand
TCTTTAAGAGGGAAATCTTTAAGGCACAAGATCAAGCCATCCTTGTGTGCTGTAAGGTGAGGCAGCAGGGAAGACCAGCCTAGCTAAACAGAGATCTTTATCTGGAAGTCAGGAAGAAAAGGTAAGTCTATGGCCTGTGGAAGAAGGGGCGGGCCACGCAGGAAGACTATAAGGAATTTGTGAGGCTGTTCAGGAGAAAATTACAAAGACCAAAGCCCAACTAGAACTTAACCTGGCCACCACCATAAAATACAATAAAAAAAGTTTTTATAAATATATTATCAGCAAAAGGATACCTAAGGAGAATCTTTATCCTCTACTGGATGTGGGGGGAAACATCCTCATCCCCAGGATGAGGAAAAGGCTGAGGTATTGAATGCCTTCTTTGCCTTAGTCATGAAACCTGTTGTTCTCTGAGTGCCCAGCCCCTTCAAGTGGAAGACAGGGACAGGAAGCAGAATGAATCCCCCATAATCCAAGAGGAAATG
>NW_010418237.1:6400-12593 GCF_000710305.1 Buceros rhinoceros silvestris | reverse complement strand
GAGGTGATGGGGGTGGGGGCATGGAGGACCAGAGTGAAGGAGATATCCACCTCCAGTCCATGGAGGACCCCACACTATAGCAGGTGCCTGTGCTCTGGAGGAAGCAGCGTGACCCTGTGGAGAGCCCACGCTTGAGCAAGCTCCTAGTAGGAACTGTGGCCTATAGAGAGGAGCCCATGCTGGAGCATTTTCTGGCAGGACCTGTGGTCCTGTGGGGCACCCTCACTAGAGCAGTCTGTTCCTGAAGGACTGCACCTCATGGAAGGGACCTACACTGGAGCAGTTCTTGAAGAACTGCAGTCGGTGGGAAGGGTTCATGTTGGAGAAGTTCATGAAGGACAATCTTCTATGGGGGGGTCCCCACACTGGAGCAAGGGAAGAGCATGAGGAGGAAGGAGCAGCATAATCAACATGTGATGAACTGTCTGTAAACCCTATTCCCCCCCATCACTCTATGCTGCTCGGGGGAGGAGATAGAGAAATTAGAGTGAAGTTGTGCCTGGGAAGAAGGGAGGGGTGGAAGCAAGTTGATTTTACATTGGTTCTTATTTCTCATCCTGCTATGATTTGATTGGTAATAAATCAAATTAATTGATTGAATCTGTTTTGCCCATGATGGTAATTGGTGAGTGATCTCCCTGTCCTTCTATGACATCCTTTCATCATATTTTCTCTCCCCTGTCCAGCTGAGGAGGAGAGTGATAGAGCATCTTGTTGGACACTCTACAGCCAGCCAAGGTCGACACAGCACATCGCAGTGGAACCTATGGCTAGCTTTTGCTATTCTTAAACTGTGTAACATTATTTTTCAGTGCCACTGAATCTAAGATAAAGGAGGGTTTCTGAGTCTGTTTCAAGAAATAGAAGTTGAAAGTTAGTTAAGAAGAAAATAATACAAAGTAGAAACGTGAGCGAAATTTCATATGTACTCATAATGCTCAAAATGTAAATTATATAGTATTCTGGCAGTCTAGATTCCACTCAATATTTTTGTTAGACCATTTCTGATTTGTTGTAAATCCTATATGCTTCCCTCAGGAATGAAGGAGAAGTTACTAAAATCTAACCATAATACTGACAGACATTATCAGAGAAACAGTTTATACTGAGTTTCAGAATATATTCTATGAACAAAATCGAAGAAGCATTTTCTTTATATTCTAATTTCATATAGTTATGCTTCTCGATTTATTTTATTTTATATTAAAAGGTCTTAAGTAGAAGGAACACAGAGCACAAAAAGTAAATTTTGGGGAAACACTCAGTATGTGTATGGCTTGATTATGAAATTACATACTCTGTAATCTCTTATTTGTGGTACACTAACAAATGCTTTTCAAAACTAGAGGTGGCTCTTTCTTTTCTAAATAAGGGATCTGAGGCCAAACTTGCTTTAGAATTTTTCAGCATTGGGCTGACTGACCATCACAAGGTGATACATGAGGTAATGTCTATGTTTAGCCCATATCTGCAGCTGAACAATAGCAGTTACTCTATCATCCAATGACTCCTTCCCAGCCGAAAAGGGGAATCAGGAGAAGGAGGACGCTGGTGGTTGAAATGAAAATAGATTTAATGAAACAGCAAAATTAATACCAATGCAAATATAAAGTATACAAAGTTATAGTCAGACCACTGAATGTATGGCAGTCACAGTAAATGGGAAGGCAGTCCTTGGGAGCGGGATGATAAGTGATGCCCTCCAGGAATGGAGAGGAGTAGGAAGAGAAGGAGCAGAACCAGGAGAAGCCCAAGAAGAAGGGCCTCGTGTCCTCAGCAAACTTACTTTTTTATACTGAGCATGATGATAATGGTCTGGGATACCCCGAGTGAGCCAACTCGGGTCAACTGCCCTGGCTGACTTGAAACTGCTGATGGCCTGCAGTCCATGGCAGGCCTATGATTTGGTCTTGCAAAACAAGGACAGTATTCCACTCCTTAGCCCATATCATTTAGATCATGCCCAAGTCACTGCTATGTGTTTTTTCTCATTTCTCAATATGCGTATACATTTCTACACACAGGTGTAAGTCACTTGGCCCATTAGTTATTTCTCCGGAAAGTTCATTGAATTAGTTTAGTCCAAAACCGTGAGTTCTCTTTGTCGGACAGGTGAAGTTGAGCACAGCAGGATGATGTGTCCTGCATCTGGAACTTGCAGCTAGTATATTTGGTGTTGTCCACGTTTACAATCTGTGATGAAGATGCTGGTCTTGGGGAGATTACTGGGGCATTGGTTGCTGAGGTTCATTCTTCATTAATCTGAGTGATTCTTACTAAAATAAATAGAGAAACTGTGACAAGCAGTATCGCATATTAATTAGCATTATACAGTTCAAATTACTGGCTATCGTCACCCAAAATCAAATTTCTTTGAGGTACACAGCTAACTTTCCCATCCTCCTGCATTATCTACCAAGTGCTCCCAGATCCTTGAGCAAAAACAATGCTTTAAGCAGGTTTGCCTCAGTGTGAGGCAGGAGAAATCCAAACCATTTTCCCCAACATATTCCTTACATGTACCACAGGGACTTTATCCCCTTGAACAGTACATAGAAGTTATGACCGAGCATGGCCAGCTGGATTGACAGATGCCCTGTTGTTAACTCCCAGGTAGCTTTTACTAAATGTTCATCCAAGTTTTCCAGTGTTTCAGCACTCATTGCTCTGGGTGCAGTCTTTAACAGTCTTGGCATCATTCATCTTTCCCAGCAGCTGGAGCTTTTAAGAGATGTGATGTATTCATGCAATGGTATGTTTTTTTAGCCCAGGTAACTATAAGGCTGTTTTGAAAATGAGTCGTCTTGTCCAACTTGATTCTTTCTGAAGTGCCATGTTGCCACAAGACTTATTTTTGGAGCCCCAGAATAGTGCTGTGGGCAGTGGCATAGGACACAGCATATGTTTCCAGCCATCCAGACACAGTGTTTACCTTGACATATTCATGGAAGTGACGTACAGTCAATTTGCCAGGCCTCTCCATACTTACATTTCAACCAACACTCTCCACAGAGACTCAACACTCAAGCACAGAGGTTTAACTGTTTGGCTTGCTTAATTGCGATGGATATTTAGCATTCATGGATGACTTGTGCAATAGTGCCCACAGTCAGGTTCACCCCTTAGGCATGAGCCCGTTTAGATGTTGCATCTCTGCTGTGATGACCTCAAGTATCATGGGCCCATGGAGCTAAAAATAATTCACCCTTATGCTGCCAATCCAGGACTACTTGGAGAAACACTTTAACCTTGGCAGCCCAGACCCCCTGCTGGCTGTTTCGGTGTTCCTCAGTGGCCCGGCTCTTAGGTACGTGGGCATCCACGTGATGTATCTTTACCATTAGCTTGTCTAATCAGACAGCAATATCTTGCCACAATGGGGCAGCCCAGATGGGTTTGCCTCTGTTCTGGCATTTGTTTTCCTTCCACTGTTTTAAGCACCTGCCCAGGGCATTTGCTGCCATCCATGAGTCAGAGTACAGATAAAGTACTGGCCATATCTCTCACTCAGCAATATCTAGAGGCATCTAAATGGCTTTTACCTCTGCAAATTCACTCAATTCACCTTCACCCTCAGCTGCTTCTGCATCTCATCGTGTGGAACTCCACACAGTATAAAGATAGGTTTATCACCTGTGCTGTTTTCCTGCAATATGCCAGATCAATGAATAAACAAGGTACATTACTTCTCATTTTCTGATAATCTATTGTACAGTGGGGCCTCTTCAGCCTGCATTATACCTTCTGCCCTGGTGACATTCCAAAGTCTTTATCTTCCAGTCAGTCTATGATCCCTTCCAAAATTCCTGGGTGATTGGGGTTCCCTGTTTGAGCCTGCTGAGGGATGAATGAAACCCACTTAATCCACTTATCATACGGTTCATGATGGGTGGAGGGAGCCTTTCCTTTAAATGTGCAGTTCAATATCGGCAGTTGTGGCGCCAGGAGGAGCTGTGCTTCAGGATCTACCACTTCTGAAGCAGCTCAAACTCCTTCACATGCTGCCAGTATCTCTTTTTCAGTGGGAGTGTCGTGGGCCTCTGGTCCTCTATATTCTCAACTCCAAAGCCCTCCAGAGACCTTAAGTGCCCCCTGGTGCCTTTTGCCAGAGGCTTCAGGTAGGGCCATTCTCAGCTGCAGTATAGAGCACATTTTTAACATCTGGACCTGTCTGGACTGTTCAGTTTCCTCTGTCTCCACCACCACTACACTAAATGCCCACTGGTACCCTCTCAAGTCCTTGAAATACCCTCTCTTCAGATAATCTACACCAAGAATGAACAGAGTATCTGGGCCAGTCAGGAGCCCAAGCAGGAGGACTTCCTCTTCTTAGCAACCTTGCCCCTTTATACTGAGCTTGATGTTTGTGGTCTGTGATACACCTGTGGGCCAACTTGGTTCAGCTGCCCTCGCTGTCTCAAAACTGCTGATGGCCTGCAGATCATGGTAGGACTATGATCCTGTCCCAGCAAAACCAGGACAGATAATCAAGTAGTTTGGATTTACACTGAGAGAAGCCTCACAAATTGCACTGATAATAAGAAAACAAAATGCATTATTTTTGTTTGCAGTCAAGTGTAGTTGCTATTTAATGGAGCAGATACTACAATACAAACCAAGTTTATAAACAGTACCACATTGTTGCTGTAGCTAACTGGTTTTTTTGAAGACTGGTAGTAAATGTGCCCTGGAGAATTCATTCCTGAGCAAACTGGATCCACCTAAAAGCAAGCAGCATAAGACAAAAAAGAATGATGAGGAAGAGTGTAGAGATTAGGTGGTGAGAAACACATTTTGCCTGCCCTATTACCCAAGGAGGAAATGCAGCTATTGGGTGAACAGAGCAGCTCATGTGCCACAGGCACATTGGATTTAGTGGTTCACTTCTTATTTTCTTGATTTGGGTCCAGTTTATTGCAGTAACTTGTTTATCACTTACCATCTGTTTCATGTACATACAACAGTGAAAAGTTTGGCCTCCTCAGAGAACTTTTTGGTCATTTCTCATTATTTATTCATCCCTTTCTGAACCCAGGAGCTTAAAGTTACTTCAGTTATCAAAAACCCAAGAATTTTTGCCTACTCACTTTTCATCATTTTTGCTTACTGTCAGTTTCTGGCTCCTCAAACTGTACAGGTGCCACATTTATTTTACATCAGAAGCTTTTTCATCTTGTTCATTAGCATGTATTTTGGCATAGTGTTGATATTTTAAAAGTTTATTCTTTCCCTTAGCTATAATGGCTTACCCCTGTTTATATGCAAGCAGATATTTAAATGTAGCTTACAAAATACTAGAAAAACTAGGAAAAAATGCTTCTTTGGTCCAAGTTTCCCTGTATGAGACCTCTTTCCTGGCACATCATTTTAGAATGCTGCTTTAATAATTTATTTATAAAAGCCAAAGCTCCCACTTGAATGGAAGAGCTTGCTACTGTTTCAAACATGAAAAATGTAAAAATATTTATAGGCAATTCTGCGCATGCATATCAATACATAACAGTGTTGTAGCACGTAACTGCAAGCTTATGCTGTTATTTCTTGCCCTTACTAAGACATAACATTTTATTGGGCAGTTGAATCTCTTTAATATCTGTTAAAGGTTATGAAGCGTAAGTTGTCTGGACGTGTTGCATTGCTGAGGTCTACATTTGTTGAGGGCCTGCTGACTGTGAGGTACTATACAGAACAAGAGGAAGTTGTCTCCTAGTCCCCCCTCTAAAGGTCCAAACCTTAATTTATAGCACAGAAATAGTGTGGAAGAAACATATGTTATGCTGGACAAATGACCAATGTCAAAGTCATGCCATGATGTTGCAGGGGTGAAAAGGGGAGAGCATTGGAAAGGATGAATAGGCAAGATTATGAGGCAATGAAAGGAAGCACTCCACTGAAGTGTGAAGCAGAGGGCGAAATAAGGGCAAAGAAGAAAGGGTGAGAGAGGATGCAAGAAAAGCAAGCCCATGTGGAAGGTATTCTGACTGCATCACCACTGTCTGACATCCCAGCTTAGCTTAGTTTTACAGGTTGTGTCTAAGTGGCTTCTTCACAAAATGTCTTTCCTGAAGTCCACATAGCATGAGATGACAAAGTATTTGACATTTGTTGGTTTTCTAGCATATGTTTAAGGAGCGCACGGGGAACATTTGCTTTAGTTCTACACTTTCATATATCTGCTACCTTTTTTTTTTTT
>NW_010418237.1:0-6334 GCF_000710305.1 Buceros rhinoceros silvestris | reverse complement strand
TAGTTTTAAACTTTTATATATCTTGTACCTTTTTTTTTTTTTTTTTTTTTTTGGCACATATAATGCCTGGAGGTTCTTTTAGCTGAACAGAAAGCCTTACTTTTGAACTTTTCTGACTAACATAACCACATAACCACAGAAAACTTAAGAGCTTTTGCTGGGCATTCAAATAAAACAAATGCAGCATGAAATAGGTAACATTTCGTAAAACCTGTAGAGGTGCTCCTGAGAGTAAATAGAAATTATAGAAGTACAGATGCATCTTATAGAACATGACAGTAAAGAGGGAGTTGCATCAAAATGTCATTTTAAGTAGCTTAGACAGAAATGAACCCTCTGAACAGACAAGACCAGAGCCATCCCTAGAGCCAGTGGCTAGATTTAGTTACATGAGGGGTGAACTGGGCCCACAGTACTGATGGTATAGTATGGAGCTTGAAAAGGGCATGAAAAAAGATGAATTGGAAACAGATGTCAGAAAGGATTTTTAGAATCATGGATTTATGAAGTAGCTACTGGGCAAAGCAATTGATGAAAAACATAAGGGGACAAGAAAAGTGGGAGAGAGAGAGAAGGCGAAACAGAGATTGACATCTCTTATTAGCAGCTTTACGTAGAAAAGATCTGTGCAGGTGAAGTCTGATGTCCCTAACAGTTCTTTTTATACACTGCCACACTGAGATGTAAATTGGCAATATTAAAACCTGTTAATATTAAAACCTGTTAAATACTTTCCCTTAAAATATTGGTTTGTTTATCACTCAAATTATAGAATCATAGAATAGTTTAGGTTGGAAGGGACCTTCAGAGGTCATCTCGTCTAAACCCCCTGCAGTGAGCAGGGACATCTTCAACTACATCAAGTAGCCCAGAGCCCGGACCGACCTGGCCTTGAAGGCTTCCAGGGATGGGGTGCCAAACATCTCCTTGAGCAACTTGTTCCAGTGTTTCACCACGCTCATTGTAAAAAATTTCTTTTATCTGTCTAAATCTCACCTCTTTTAGTTTAAAACCGTCACCTCTTGTCTTGTTGCAACATGCCCTACTAAAAATTCTGTCCCCATATTTGTTATGAGACCCCTTCATATGCTGATGGACTGCAGTAATGTCACCCTGGAGCTTTCCCTTCTCCAGGCTGAACAACCCCAGCTCTCTCAGCCTGTCCTCACAGCAGAGGTGTTCCAGCCCTCTGTGGCCCCTCTCTAGTCATGCTCCAACATGTTCAAGTCCTTCTTGTGCTGAGGACTCCAGAGCTGGATGTAGTACTCCAGGTGAGGTCTCACCAGGGTGGAGCAGAGGGACAGAATCACATCCCTTGACTTGCTGGTCACGTGTCTTTTAATGCAGCCTAGGATATGGTTGGATTTCTGGGCTGTGAGTGCACATTGCCAGGTCGTGTCCAGCTTTTCATCCACCAGTTCCCCCCAGTGCTTCTCCACGAGGCTGCGCTCAATCTCTTCATCCCCCAAACTGTATTGATACCGGGGATTGCCTTGACTGAGGTGCAGGACCTTGCATATGGCCTTGTTGAACCTCATGACAGGCCCAGTTCACAGTAGGTACAACATTCAGCATGTACCAGGTTATGGAAGTCATTTCACAGTCACTTTTCATAACTCCAGCTTGAAAAACACTGTGCTCACGGAACTTCAGGGAAGCTAACTGCCTGCATAGTGTACTGAGCCAAAGCAAACCTCTGATGCTGGGAGACTTGTTAAAGGACTACTTCTAAGGGTACTTACCAATGACTACAGTGAATAACTTGTCTAGTACTAATAGTTGCTAACATAGGTCATCAGACAGCCATCATATTAGAAACACAAATAGGAGTCCAGCTTGTGTTTCCTTAGTATGAGTAAAAAAGTTTGGTCTTGGGAGTGTGGGTCATCTCATGGGCAAACTGAAAAAAACATGGAAGAAGGGAGCCTCGCAACCTCCAAGGGTTTCTCATCTCCTTTCATGGAAGACATTAGCACTATGTATTTATGGGCCTTCCTGAGTGCATGCGTCTGTAAAATATATACAATTGCGTATGCATGAGGACATATTGTACTGCTCTAGGAAGTTATAGTGGGTTTTGGCTTACATATAAATAAAGATGAAGTATATATACAGATATTTATACTCTAAAAGACAATTAGCAGGTTTTGAGTTAGAACATACGCACCTAGCATAGGTGTGTGGAACTGCAATGATACATAGTGGTTTCTGAAGAACGTACACATAAGTTTTAGACCAGTATTACTAGACATCTCCTGAACCCAAGGTTAAGTAACCTTAGAGTTAGTTCAAATACCATTCTATTTAAGATACAGGGAGTTATTCATCCAGTTATTTCTTTTTGTCATGTTGGTTTGAGTGCTTTCTTTCATACTAGCCTTCGTATAAGGTATACCTTCCATAACCATGATATTCCTGCACTTCTAGCAGTTTTCCCATTTTGTAAGGAGAACAATATAGAGAGACATCATTGTTGCCAATAGCTCTTGATTATTTATCACTAAACACAAATCATCAGCTACTGGTCACACTACAGAAATTCTCCCTTTTTTTTTTTTTTTTTAATTACTTTGTTCTCTACCTTTCAGTTTTGGTTAAATCATTCTGGTTAAATCATCACGGTATCAAGATGTTCCAGACTGTCTAAAATGGGACTGAGAGTTTTGTGTATATTTGAGGCTATATGCCCAAATGCCTATGGTGAGAGCACGTGAAATTTTTTTTCCTAGATCACATTTCTGGTTAGACTCAAAACAATGTTTACTCTGTCCAAATCTTTTGTCATTTAAACCACATTGTATTAATCTAGTAAAAGCACTTATAAAAATGCCAGATATTTTCTGAAACTTCAAGATGAGTTACTGATTCAAGTTTTTTTTACAGTGTCAATGACCATTTATATAAAAGCATATAGATCCTGAGGTTCATATATAGAGATAGATCTGTCTGTGTATAGGTTAGGAGCACGGATGCCTAGTAGGTTGAAACATGAACAATTCCATAGTACTGCAAATAGCTCTTTGGTAGCAAGAGAACATTGTATGAACTTAACAGGAGCTGCTTACCTGCTTAGCAAGTTAGACTTGCACCACCTGTAAGCTACTTCCAGGACTGTTATAAGCAGTAAACCACATACCGGATAACCAAAATGTAATTTAGCTGAACTGAGATTTCTGCTTTTCATTAGACAAGGGAAATTGCATTTTGGGCATTAAAATAGCACAGCTGACAACATTCAGTGAAATAAGATGTATGATTTGAATTTGTCAAAGCTATGAATATGCTGGGAGTAAAATCCCACTGCTTTTTGCATTTCCTTACTTGTGATACTGACTCTGATGATATGGAAGAAAACAAGTCCCATTGACCTCAGATAGAGGACTCTCACATGGTCCCCCTCACCTAGTTCTCCTCACCTGTGAAAATTCTGAAAGCCTTGAAGAGTTTGAACAATACATTTTCAGTTGCTATTCCACCCTTTTATAGTTTAAAAATTGTTAAATTTTGTATCTATTTAATTTATATTTGAAATTGGGACTTTTGAAAATTAGGATCATTTTCTACATAAAATTCTTTATCATATATTTTGGCTGGATATATAAAATATCATTCAATATAGGCATCTCCTGTTCGGTTCAAAGATAATAAGGGTATCATCTGGGTTTCCTGAAAGAGAAGCTTTCATTCTGGAAATTTATTCTTGGGGTACCATTCATTGCTTTTTTTGTTTTCCCTCTTGAAAGAAAGTAAAAAAAAGTGTCAGTTTTTCCTTTTGTACTTTGGACTTATGATTGCAAAGTGCAAATACTCATGGGGAGTGACAGATGCTATATTTTAAATGTGGTTGAAACCTAATGATAAAACAGTTGAAAATATTACAAAGGTAATACTATTATTTGGGTTAGGTTTTGGATGTTGTTTGTTTTTGTTGTTTTTTCCAATTTGATTGAAGGGGAGTGTTTTTTTGGTGAGCTTTTTTTTTTTTTTTTTGCTGGAAATTGTTATGTAGCAATGTGTAATAGCAGTGGGTCAAGTTGGAGGCTGATAAACAAAACCATAGTTTCATGTATTTTTTCCAAAGTATTGCATGCATTGCAGTTAAATGTCCAGCAGAGCAGAATTGCAACTGACCCACCATGAATCATGCTAAAAATGTAATTAAATTTTTTAATAATTGCAGCTTCAAATCCACTTGCTGATCTCTGCCAGAATACTATATTCACTCTGCTCTGCTTTAAATGTTGCTCAAGATTTAAAGCCACAAGTGACTGTGCCCTGCTCTTTTGTGATCACACCCTGCACATTGGCCAGAGAGGTTAATGACTGTCTTTCATCGTCAAAATCCTTTCGTTGTAAAGTCAGCAGTAAGTTTCAGCCTGCTGCCTTTTATACGTTAAATAGTTCATGGATGCAGCTCAGGGCTACTTCTTGATTATAAACCTGTGGCCAAATTCAGCACCAGTAGAAGCACACCAGTGAAAGCATAACCATTTACACGAATAGTGTTTCTGGTCCGTTAAAAGACCTGTACTCAACCACAATTTAAGTGTTCCTTAGCTGTCTTGAAATTCAATGGGAAAATCTCCTTAAGCTCTTGAACGTTGATTAACTACTGCAGTTTTACTCAAGTTCTGGTACCTCCTATCAGTTGTTCACTGGGACTGGTTTAAAAAGACATTCCTTTAAATTATTTTTCTATGCCTGCTTTTTCTGAAGGATTAACATAAAACTGTTTCCCCCTTTAAAAAAAAATGTTAGTGTCTTTTAAAAACTTTATTTACAGAACATGAACTGTTTATTCTACTCTCTTTTTGACAGAACTCTCAGCTCTGTGAACATTTATAACAACATTGATTCTTAAGACCTATTATTATATTCAATTACCTTTTGAAAATGGAGGCATTCATGTTATAGGCTCTGACTGGAATAGTGTGTATAATAATTAGGAAAAGGGGGCTAAATTGTGTAGCTGAGTGATGGGCTGGTAAGGTTTTAAATGACAAGAAATAAATGAAGTATTTATTGAAACTAGCTACATTCAAATGCCACATATTTCAAAATATTTGAGACAACACACTGCATAATAACATTTTGACTACCTTGTCTGTTTAAACAGAAAGACTTCCTAGAG
The DNA here is from genome assembly GCF_000710305.1 of Buceros rhinoceros silvestris. Lineage (NCBI taxonomy): Eukaryota > Metazoa > Chordata > Aves > Bucerotiformes > Bucerotidae > Buceros > Buceros rhinoceros. Next base: position 1,203 of record NW_010418237.1, on the reverse strand, counting down.
GGAGCTGTCAGAGTAAATCAGCTTTTCCTGTTTAAGAAAACTCTCCAAGCCTGCAGCACAGTTCCTGCATTTGAAACATGGAAGTTTCCAAGCATCTTGTAGAATCAGTGAAAGGTGCTGCACATCTGTATTCCACTGCAGAGTCACTAGGAAGTGGAAGAGGGTTCTTCCTAGGATCTGGCCTCTGACAGCAATTGCACAAGTTGTCCTGCCACCCTTTGCTGACAAAATATGTTCTGTCAAGTCTGTAAAAGATTATTCTCCAAAGTTAAGCCAGACTTTTCAGGTGTGAGTACACACAGATTTGTAGTGATTAAATGGAGAGACTCACGCCATTCTAAGATTAACCTAACCCCAAGGGTAACTTAATAAAACATAGCATCTGTTCCAGACTACCTGGAAAGATTAAGACACTTTTAAAAAATTTATTAGATTTACTATAGTGCTTTATCGAAATACTCTTTCTTCCAAACTAGGTTTGCAGTGATTCACGTATGCTGATTCATGTATGCTGTGCTGGACCATACTGATTTTTGTCAGATATGCAAGGTTGTAAGCATTGTATTGCTGATCTAAACCTCATGCAGGTTTATAAATCGCCAAGGACAGTGCTGTTGTGCATAGAAACAATTCACTTCCGTTAGTGGGGTTTATTCTTCATACTCGATTTCCCTGTATATTGTATTGGGATTTTTTTATGTAAATGAAAAGAAACAATATAACTGGTGTTGCTTTGTAATGCAGACTGGTAGATATGTCTTAGGTATTTTCATTTCAGACATGAAATTCCTATATCCTCTGAAAAATATCAGAGATACAAACACGTTTTGAAAAGCACACTGAAGTGTCTATTCTCAGAACTCAGATCTGTTTACAAATGCATAGCAAAAATGAGAGATATGTTGGGAAGTACAAAACTTTATAGATTTTGGGGATATAACTTTGCTTGATACCTTTACTTTGCAAAGACAGCTTGAAATTGGACCTCTGCAGTATCTAGAATCCTTTCTGTGCCAAGAACTTGGTTTTGAAAGACCAAGGAATAATTTTGCATTTCACAGAATATTATAGTTTTCTTTTTATAATTTACTAACATATCCAAAGAAATGTTGGTATTTACAATTTTTCTTCCTGTACTCTCATGTGAACTCTTTAGAGATCTGTTTCTACTGAAAATTGTATTTAATTTGCTAGAAAATATTA
>NW_010418236.1:69503-76737 GCF_000710305.1 Buceros rhinoceros silvestris | reverse complement strand
CCAGGAAGTTTAGCCCAAACCGGGACAGGTGACTCTAGCCCACTTGCTCTTGCTGGCAACTTTTTTGGTTTTAGTATTTAAAAATGCCTATTGAGAGGTTTTGTAGACAAATGCAGAGCATCTCCAGGAATCCCCAGAAGAGCTCCAGTGAGAAGCAGGGCACTGGCTGAGCTCTGCGAGTGGTGGGCAGCAAGTCTGCCCGCGAAGGCAGGGCATTGCTGGCCCCGTGTGCCTGGTGTCTTGCTGTGGAGGAGGCAGAGGCTCCCTAGGCAGTTTTGCTGTGTTCTGAGCTCACAGGCGCTGGTGAGTGAGTAGCCTCTTGGTGAGGCAACAGCTGTTATCCCACAGCTCCCATTGACTTATAGCAACAGCAGGAGCTGGGGAGATAGTTGGAGCTGGAAATCTGTGAACCTGCACTCCAGGGAGGCAAAATCTTCTCAGGCAGCTTCAGGGGGAAGGAGTTGGGTGAAACAAAAGAAATCTGAAGGATATTACTCTTTTTTGCAGCTCTTCACATTGCTCCCCCACTCCCCCATTTATGTTTCAGAGCCATGGACCTGGTACGTACCAGAGCCTGGGCTGGTCAGTGTGTGTTTGATCTGACGAACGGAGAGCAGGATGACAGTTAGCTGGTCGTGCATAATGCTGTGATAGTCAAGGCCCAATCTGCCTGAGGTGGGTCTCAGGAGAATTTTACAGTAGAGCATTTTGGCAGGAACAAGGTGGGGGAACAAGGGAATAATAAGCCAGACTGTATGTAGGCTCTCAGGGAAGAAGTCTTGGAGGCACACAGGTGGTTGGGACCTCTTAGAACAGTTAGGAATGGAGAAGAAAGCAGAGAGCAGCTTTATACAGTTACATACATCCTTGGAGGTAGCTCTTCCCCTCTAACCTCTAATTTCATCTTTGTCCCCTGCCCCCAGTGGGACACAGTAAAGCTCAGTAAAAGGACCAGAAGTGAGAGAGAACACAGCCCCTGCAAGCTGGTCTGAAGGGGCCTTGAGCCGTGCCAGCTGCAGTCTGTCCTCATGGGCAGTCTGAACATCCACTCTCCTGCCTTGTCCCCACTCCCAGAAGTACCTCATTAAAACAGGCATTTGCAAAATGCTGTCTGCTGAAGGCATGTGAACTGATCTCTCTGCACAGTATGCCTTAAGGCCAGTAAAAGTGAGTTTTTCCATTCTGCAAAGAAGGAAATGAAATTGAAATTGTTAAGTGACTTGCTCAAGACTGAAAAGGGAGCCCATACTGGGCCTTGGAAGGGATTGTGGAACTCACGCAGTGCGTTTCATGGAATGAATCCTTTCTGAATGGCCCACAGGTCTTGTGATGCTCTTCTGCTCAGATGGGGACAATCACAGCTTCAGCCAAAAGGCAGAAGTGTTCAGTTATATTTCTCTTAGCACTGAGGTCTCAAACCTCTTCAGGTTGTCTGAAAAATATTTGGACTTGGCTTAAAAACAAAGGCATTTCTGCTTCTTACAGAACACAAAAGTCAGCCCCAGACATCTCCAGAGAGCCCATGAACATGGGCCCATGGTCTAAGGCTTTTCTTTTACCAGATCCCAAAATACTGGTTTAAGGTTGATAAATTGGAGATTAGAACATATACAGAGTTTTCAACAAATTATTCAGTCACAGTGTATCGAAAGATTTTTTAACTAGAGAATTAAATGCATTTTTAGAAAATATGTAATGTCTTAGAGCCATTCTGGAGTTGGAACAAAATATGTTTTCTTTATTTAAAATGTAATTTTTATGGATGCATTTGACTTTGAGTCAGAGAAAACATTTTTAACTGCTGAGGTTTTACAGCCACTCTAGGGTTAGGAAAGAAACCTGAAAAAATATTCTGCCTGGCAGATATTTTAACGCTTCATTTAAAAGTAAAATAATAATAAAAAAAATATATATATTGTAACCCTTCCACCTGTACCATAGTTCATCCAAGTGGAAGAGATACCTTTCATTTCATCCCCCCGATGTTCTTTAATTTGTTTAATCAAGTAAATAGAAAGGCATAATATCTTGAGTTGTTAAAAATAAGCAATTCCCCTCTCCAAGTAAAGGTCCTCAGGAAAGGACCTAAATAAAGTCTTAAGCAAACAGGATCTCCCTAACATGAGTGTGTTGGGAAAGCACAGAGCCTGACACGCTGCTTCATGCATTGGGAAGAAAGAAACACATGCCAGACTCATGTATGACTTAGTGTCAGGTAAGTCAGAGTTAATAGAGGCTTTCTATTCACATTTCTATCCACATTTCTGTCTGCATTTCTGTCCACCTTTTTTCATGTTGAAACTCTTGCATGTGGAATCTGCAGATCTGTGAGTGAGAACACATCCTACTCGTGTCACGACATGAAACAGAGCTCATATCTGGAGCAGGGACAAATCACTCTGAACGCCAATGTGGTGTGTAGCGAGACCCGTTTATTGTTTACATTACATCCCAATTTATAGACTCTTGTCCACTCGACTAACTACATAGTGATTGGATAGTGTCTCTGTTACACAGACAGCACGCATCTCTTAAAACACTATAATTGGATAAAAGGGGTTAGATCCCACGTGGTGAGTATTTTGGTTAGAATTAACAAACAAGGCCAGTAGAGATAGTATTTCCCACATGATAATACTGCAGCTGGGTTTCGGCTGCTAAGTTTCCCAGAGAAAGTAGCATATTTTCATAGTTCTAATTTCTGCTAGAAAAATACACCAACACTCATGCACATACCCTGTATGAAAAGGCAGAGGATCAGACATACATTTTCTTTACATGCACAAAGTGACTAACCTACTCAGATGAATAATGCTGTGCTGTTCTCCCTCACTCATATGAGGACTTGTCCTGAAATACTTGATTTTCAGATGTGGTAAATCAGAAGTCTGGCATCTGCTCCTGAACTGTGTTCAGTACAAGGTGGCTGAGATTTAATTTCTGCATAGAGCTATTAGAGGCAACTTCTTTGGAATGTGAGTGTCCCTGAACTGGATTTTTTTTTTTTTGTAGCACAGGGCAGAGGCTATTCTCACAGTAGGATTTCATAGCCCACAAAAACAAAGAAAACAGGGCTGAAAAAGAGCAGAAAAAGTCATCTGATCCACTCCCTTGCTTCATGGGATGATCAATGTTATAAAATTAACACCTCACCTGACTCTATCTGAAAGCAAAATATAGTTATGTGTAAGGATGATAAAAATTTTTCTCTCTGAATTGTGTAACAGACTTCTGAGAGCTGGTACAGCCCACCAACCCTTAGGATTTGAAGTCCACAGCAAGCAAGACATGATGTGGTTGCTGTGGACAGTACTAATCTCCTAGATTTAGTATAGGTCATATGTAGATCAGTCTTAAAATCAGTAATGAAGGTCTGGTTTTGATTTATCTTTAGTTATTAGTTTGGAACAATAGACCATGTGCTGAATTCATAGTAGACTTTTGTAAGGTACCTGGAAATGTCTTGGCATGATGAGTTGACAGACAGCTTCGTTGTGATGTATAGAATTTGTCAGTCTGTACACAGTTGTGAAGAGGACACCTATTTTCAAACATTAGCTCATGAAATGAAAGTTTGTCATTTTGAAAAAGAAGGAAAGCTCATTTTCTTTCACATGCAGCAAGTTCCTTTTGTTAATCCTAACTGTGCCAGTGGAGATGGTTATTCCATTTTCTCTTGCATGGTTGAAAATGGTGGGAAAGAAAGCAAGTGTTGAAAAGAAGATGCTTTGATTATGTCAACCTCAAGTACCTGAATCCAGGATTACAGGTCAAAGATAGCTCTTACTGGCTCTGAGGACATGGTCTGCAGGGATGCTTTAGGAGACACCATAACCACCAAACAGATGCTAATTGGGATCCCTAGAAGCCCAGATGATAGGGGATAGACTACAGAAAGAAATGAAGCAGCTACACATATAGTTTGAGAGAGATGGATAATTTAAGGAAACAGAAGAAGGTACAAGAGGAAGGGTGAGAAGAGGTCCAGATGGGTAACAGTCTTTAAAATCATGGAATAAGATTGAACACAGAAAGCCAAGCCACAGGAAAGATCTGCTGAAGACAATCAGAGCAACCAAAGTTGTATGCTTTTCCCAGAAGAATTTTTAGAGAATGGTGAGAAGAGGATGAGGTTCATTGTGGGAGCACCAGGGAAGCCATTGTGGAAGCACCATGGGTTTCACTTACTCTGTGAATGCTGCTCTGACTGAAGACCTGCTGCAAAAGCTGAACGCAGGACCTAGAGGAAATGGCAGATTGGATCATGCAGATGCTGTAAGTAGTTCTTACAGGAAAAAAAAAAAAGAAAGAAGAAAAATTTATAGGCAATAACATGGGAGAAAAGGAAAGCAGATATGTAAAAGCAGCAGCAGTGAAGGGACCAGGGCAATGTACTTTTGGGGCTGCATATGAATGCTGTCTCTGCAGTTCAAGTGCCAGAACTGCTCAGTTTTGTTTCATGCTTCTCACACCTATTCTGCTCATGAGACAACACTTTAATATCACCAGATGTAGCCCAGATGGTACATATTAATTTATATATGGATGCTGGAAAATACATATATACTTTCCATTTGAAGTCTTTTAAGTATGATTTTTATATTCATTTGAAAATTGTTCATTTTTATTTGAGCCATAAGGCAGCCAAAATACAACTCCCAAGTGAATGAACATTTATCTTTTACACCCTGAATGACTCCAGGCTTCTGTGAGACCACTTTTGAAGGTGTGTGCTCATTTCACTTAAGAAACAATACTCACTGGCTCAACCATGATGTGTTTCTGTCAAATGTCCATTATTATGCTGAATGGAAATGCTGGGGAGATAAATTTAGATCATCTTTCATCTCATTTTCAATATTAACAACTGTTCCATAGACTTGCCAGCAGACCCAAGTGTGTGACAAAGTAGAATGCCTTGATTTAGGCATTTAAGTGTTTTTCTGTGTCAAGCTTTATTTAAAAAGTAATGATAACTTGAGATGAACATGATCTTTAGATAATCAAGCAATCGAGCTCGCTCGTCCAACAGAACAGGAAGAAGTGGTGGTTGTCATAATATTCTATGCAACATAAACACCAGTAATTTCTCTGGTGTTTGGAATCACTGAGACAAGATAATGAAAAAAAGAAAATACACAACAGCTTCAGGCAGAATATCAAAACAGTATTAAAGAACAAATGATGCCTCTTGATTAGCAGCTCTCAGTTCCTTCTGTCCCTCCACCCCATTTCTTGTACTCTGTTTCTGCCCCCAAAGTGAACACCATTTCTGCAATTGCATTTTCTAGGCTCAAAACTAGAATCCTAAGTGTTGTGATTCTTCCAGAGATGGACTCTTTGCTCCAGAGAGCAACAAGGAGTAAGCACTTAAAAATATCAATAAGTATATTTTAAAAATCATTTTTTAAGCACTAACCCATACAGTAGTCTACTATTATTTCTGTTGTATAAAAGTGTGTATAAAGAAAGGAAGATAAACCCAAAACATGAGCTTGTACCCTTAAGAACAACCGCAAAAAGAATTTTCAGGCCATAATACACATTATGTCACGGGACTAGAGGAAACCTTTTCCTGGAAGGACCACATGTCCGCCAACAGAGCAGTGGGGGTGGTGCCAGGGTGGAAGGTAGTCTTCAACACGCGTGTCTAAAATCCTCAGTATGGGATGCTTATCCCACCTGCTCCCAACTGCTTCTCTCCCAAAGTCCCTTAAACCTCAGACCTATCTGCTTCCTCTCCACCCTTTCAAAGTTGCTTCACTTCTACCAGCTCCTCTCCCATAATAAATCCATGCTTACCTAAATTGGCTGGTTCTCTTTTCGTAGCTAGTAGGTGCAAATTTCTGCACTTATTTGAGGCAATGTCAGACAAATGAAATGTATTCAAAAAACAATGAGCTGTGCATGTGATTAACATGATTGCATTAGAATAAACAATGAAATGACACATCATTCTTCCTACTTCAGGATGGAAAACACCACCAGTTCAAGAACATAGAATCACAGCGTGCTTTAGGTTGGAGGTGACCTTTAAGGGTCATATAGTCCAACACCCTGTGCAGTTTGCAGGGACATCTTCAGCTAGGTGCTTGATGATGCTCGGAGCCCCATCCAAAGTGATGTTGAATGTTTCCAGGGATTGGGCATCTACCACCTCTCTGGGCAACCTGTTCCAGTGTTTCACCACCCTCATTGTGAAAGATTTCTTCCTTATACCTAGTCTAAATCTCCCTCCTTTAGTTTAAAACCATTACTCCTCCTCCTGTTGCAACAGGCCGTGCTGAGAAGACTGGCCCCATCAAGACCTTAGGCAGAAACTTCCCCTACAGACATGCAGAGGGTGCCTTTACTCCACCCCACCGGTCCCCTAAGTAATCTCCTACTGAAATGATATTTAGCTACTTCCCCTAAGTCCATTGCTAATTGCACTTGTTATTCTCCAAGTTCTTTCTTGTGGTGTTTAGTGTTTACGGCATCCTTTTGGTAATGCCAAGCTCCAACACAACATTTCAGTTATATTCATAAGGTACAATCACACTTGGAGAAAGTACCAAGGGAATTCCCAGCAGCAGACAATTAATGACTGTGATGAGGACTGTAAGGCTCCACGCAGTACCAATGGCACACATTTTCTAGCAATCACTGCCCGGTGCTTTGGAAATAAACATTCTGATGTTATGCTGCTGCCTGTTAAATATCTTGGCATTTATCTCACAGCAGAGATCATTTGCCTGTGCCAGAGTTCTGTTCCATTGACAATGTCTCTTAATTGCCTTGTTGTTTAAATAAACAAGACAAGATAATTAAGAGATAATGACAAAGAAATAGGATGTTAGTGATAATGGGTGGTAGATCCCTCTTCCACTCTAACTTTACTATCTAGAGCAGCCCAGGCTCTCTGCCTGCTTTAAATCTCACAACAGCCTTTTGAATTTTGAAAGGGTCCTTTTGTCCTTGCTGTTTCTCTGAATTAATCAGTAAAACTTAAAAAGTCTGGAGCAAGAGCTCTGGACTGAGAATCTGAGAGGTTTGGGGGATGCAAAGGTTTTGGAAATGTTGAATGACAGACTTGTGGCGTGAAGTAAAGCGATTCTGCGTGGAGAATTATCTAGCAGAAGGAGCTGTGTTTGCTGCTTTGGTAGTCCTGGTGGTCCTGGTAGTCTGATATTGGCTGGCCTGAGCGGTCTGGTTTCTGTTTCTGACCAAAGTCCTCTTTAAGGGATGGCCAGCA
>NW_010418236.1:63488-69418 GCF_000710305.1 Buceros rhinoceros silvestris | reverse complement strand
GGAATGCATCCCTGCTGATGCTGGCTACATGGACTGCTGTTGCACATAAGCCTTTTGGGTGCCTGTGCTCCCACTTTCACCTTGCTATTCCTCCATACTGAGAGCTAATCAAAAAGGCTTCAGCCATCCTTCAAGCAATCCATTATTAACTGAAGTGGGATATTCAGCTATTCAGAGCTAGGAACAAAGCCATTTTAAGGTTTATTCATACACTTGGGACACTGATAAAATAGATCAGTAGTCCTTTCCATTCATTACCTTATTTCCTTAACTGGGGCTAACAGATGAATGTATAAAACCCAAAAGTTTTGATATGTAGAAACTTGAGAGTATTTTTTCTGACTTGCCTACTAAGAAGCCTTGAAGAGCGCAGGCTGATGGATCTCATTGCTTGTCAGATTTTTTATTTATTTTGGTACTTAATTGTGTAGATAACTGGCAATGACCTGTTCTGCATACGATGATGCCATTATGTATTTTGTGGTATCAGTACAGATTATTCTGACAGAAGCACATAGCTAAAGGTCAAGTGTATGAAATACTGCTGAGCAAAGGCAGGTAGTGAAAAGAAAGCCTTTGAAGTTCCTGTTCTCTCTCCTGACTTCCAGCTTGACTGTACACTTTATTTCAAAGGCTAAAACAGTATCAAAACAGGTTTGCTTCCAGTTGTCTCAGTCCAGACATCTTTCCTGCTGGTTACTGATATTGATCTGACAAGCTCCATGAGAGTTTTTCAGGGCATTCTTAAAGCACTTGTGTTGGCCTCAAACTGTTCAAGCCAGCTAACCGTAAAAAATACCAGGAAGTGTTTGAGCTTGATTTTGAGTCTGTCCTAGAACACGTTACACCTCACCAAGAAAGCTTTAATACTGGGGTATTAAATTCAGAGGTGTGATGTAGTCATGTCTGCCTATTTTCTGAGTCAGGAGCCGTGATAGACTTGAAGGACTGGCTATGTTGTGTTGTTAGATACACAGACATTGAAGATAAGAACAGAAATATACAGCTATCTTGCTGAATGCTGGTTTCTTCAGTTATTGCATATTGCTTTACAGTCCATCAAATAAGGGGTTAATGTTGGAAATGAAGGAAATACGAGAAAAATTGCATCTCATGTAGTGGGAGATGTAGCAAGACACAAGACTCATCGACGATTTCGAGAATGATTCTGGCAACTGCGGCAGTGGCTTGTGTCAGGCTGGCCTGGAGCAGGCTGAAGAATAACTGCTTCAAAATATTTTTAGTAAGACAAAAATACTTACATGATGCCACAGAGACATTAGGAAACTCTGTAGGTCTTTTGAAATTTGACACTGATTTCTTTTTTGGTAGCCGTTATCTTCAGGGTCACATAAAAAATAGGTATGTTGATGAATAGGCAGGTTTTGTAAGGGCTTGTGTAAGGGCTTCTAATGGTCTTGTGTTAGAATTGTAAATTATACTGCAGCTCAGGAAAGTCTGAATTGTGTAATATTTACATATAGCAGACTAGGAAGCTGGTTTATTGATACTGAGGAATTTGATCAATCGGTACAACAGTTTGATGGCAGAACCAAACCTGAAACCAGCACCCTTAAGATCCTAGGGACAAATGCTGCTAGCATAGTGTGTTTAGATTGTTCTTTAAAGCATAACGATTAGGATACCTATTTCAGGCACTTTGGTCAGAGAAAATGAGGATATATGGTATGTGGATCACCAGTACATATAGGACAAATATATGTTTGTGTGAGCTGAAAGTAATAGGCAAAGAGGTTTCGCAAAAAGATAGCATTACAGTATGCTACAATGCTGCCCACACCAGCGCTGCTTTTGTAAACTCAGTCCTGATAGACAAATGCCTGCTTCTACGGCGGGGTTTTTTTTTGTCATTTCATATTCATGTATTTGATTCCAGCTTGCATTTTGAAACCATTCACGGGCAAAGACATGGGTTCATTTTATTCATGGGAATGGGAACTTGCTATGCTCCTATCCCCCAGGAAATCTCTTGGAATAATAGAGGCATTGAGTTTTAAAATAAGTGTTGAGCATCTGATCAACTAACTATGCCACTACGAGAAAGAAACAAAGGGAAGACAAATAAAATGGAAGCTTATTTGCATCTGATTTACATTATCCTTGAGAGCGTTGATTCCATTTTTATTTCATTTCTCTTAATATTATTCAGATTGCAAACTGTAACCTTGCTGTAGATTTACAGCTGAGTTTCATTGTTCGTTTAATCATCTCAGGTGTTACTGAAATAGGGAACACTGCTGCTTGAAAGATTTCCCCTGGGCTTCATGCTTGTATCCTGAGGCTGGAGGAGGGGGCCTGCAGATACGTTCTGGCAGCGCAGCTCTGAATTTTGATGATCATCTGTTGAAAAATCACATGGGCCATCCTGTGTCAGGATCATCATTGCTGTCTCCTCATTTTAGTCAGCAATTCATCTTCAAGATTGCTACTTAAGTTATGTCTTTTTTTTCTCCCTCCCTAAATCCTTGCTTCAGCTTAAATATTTGCAATAACACATGTTCACATCTCCCTTGTTCCTCTTGTAGGCAGGAACAAACACACAGTGTCAACACTGTGCAGATATGCCCTAACCCAGCCGATTATTTTGGTGAGTTTGATGATGAGTTACGAAATCTGTGTGGTAAGCTCACGGCACAAGAGGATTCTTTGATAAACTTTAGTAACTGGAATTTAATATGCAGGTGTCTTCATCAGGGACTTATTTACTTTCTGTTTGCTAGAGCGTTGCTTGCTCTGATTCAGAGATCCAAAAAGTTAAGAGTCTTGGCCAATAGACAGTAATATCCATTATTTGAAATTCTGTTTTAACTCATATTTTACAATGATTTCTTAAAATCTACTGTCTGCAAGCAACCCCACCTGTCAAATTATTTGCCAGTTAGTATTTGCTGAAAGCAAACAGAAAAAGCATTACCACAATCTAAGTTGATTTGTTTTAAAATTTAAGTAGCAATGAAATAAAGTTCTGAAATCTTTGTTTAGCTGTAATCTGATTCTGTTGACATAGACCTACAAGAACCTCATGGCTGGGAGCTCTCATTTGATGTTTCCATTGGAATTCTTCAAAGCAATTTTGCCCCCCATTTTTGACAGGTAAAATTGTGCTTACACGACGGCATCATAACAAACGAATGAATGAATAAAAATGTAAGAATTTTCCCTCAGGCAACAAATTTGCTGATTTTAATGCTGGAAGTGGGGGTTAAGTGCTATGTGACAGAAAGTGTACTAGCTGTTGCAAAAGGAACTGCTCATTTTGATCAACAGCAAAACATTTGCCTTTGAATCTTGAGACTCCAGTCCCAGCTGGAGGAGCAACCTTTCCCCTATAATTAATTTTTGTGTGCTGTAGTCCATTAGAGAAGAGAGTGACAGCCTCTGGACACAGATTACTGTCTTATGTATGGCCCAAAGGAACATTATGGTCTTAATTAAAGGTGGCTCATTATGCCAGCCATTGAAATAGTTTGAGCATTTTAACACTGTGTCAGTATGTAACCACCTTAAAAGAATTGTGGTAGCAAGCAAACCAAGTAATTTAAAGGCAGCTCATGTTCTCTGTAAGTTTTGTAGAACTGCTATTGGGAATACTTGCTAATTTATGAAGGCTTATACCACCAAATTAATTACATTTTCCTGATGCCACATGTCTTTTTCATACAAGCTAGCTCTGAATTATAAGTACCAATATTGTCCTTGTTCATTCCTTCAGTACAGGAGACAGCTTCCTAATAACACTGGTAGAATTCATTTGCTGTATTTTAGAAGTGTCATTCATTAAAGCATTGCTACAGTTAAAATGGTGTATGCTCCTCTAATATTAACCCTGATTACTGCTGTACATAATACCGAATCTCGGTTCTATGCCTTCGGCAAGAGCTTTATTTGGGGGGATTTTTTACTCAGTTTGGAAAAAATAAGTTTTCAGGAAGTGGCCTGCAGAGACTGACTGTGATATGCAGGAGGTACAAAGCCACACAGTCTACTGTTTTGTGTGGAAAAGAGGTTATATTACAAGCTTCTGTTCTGACAAACAAATACTCCTAGGGGTCCTTACCATAGATAATTCATTGTTTTCTGTTGTCAGTGGGCTTCCTCTGACCCTCTGCAATCTCGAATTGCGCTCAGGTTTTGCATAGCAGGTACTTCTTGGAAAGTTTGACAAACTCTGCTAATGAAGTTGTCATAGAAAGAATGAAAAATTTTCCTTTTTTTTTTTAATTAAAATAAAATAAATTTGAATAGATAGTATATAATGATGGCTAACCCCTGAACTTTCAGTCAGTAGAGAGAGAAATAAATGGTGAATCTTATTTTCTTGAATAAGATTTTAGAGTATTGATACTTTCCTTTGTGTTTCTTCCACGTTTTTTCCTGATTTGTAGGAAGATGATAGAAGAGAATCTAGGGCTGCTTTTGAAATAATTTTCAAGAGAGTGATCTGTGCAATGAAACATGCTTCCATGATACACTATTACTTGAAATAAAAATTGGATTGGAGATAAAATTCCAGGATGAATTTTTTTCACAGGAAATCTCACTTTACCATGTTCCTTTAAATATTGAAGTTTGGTCCATGAAAGAAACTTGCTGTGGTGAAGTTTCAGCCGACTCAGGGGAATTCAGAGGGCTGGTATCCTTTAAGCTTATTCTTGAAAGATAGAGAAAAAGCTGCTTCCATCTAGCAAAGAGCAGAAGTAAGAAAAGAGGAAAATTGTTCTCTCTGTCCTCATCCGTTTAAACAAATCCTGAATTTCAAAGCTAATCGAGTTGTGTGAATAACATAATTCTAAGACAATTTATTTTATTCTCCAAACAAGCAAATATGCCACAGCTCCAACCAAAATAGAAAATGAAATATTACATGCAAATAAACTCTCTTAATGTAACATTAAGGGCTGGATCTTGGCAAACAAGTGGATCTCAGAACCTAGTTTGATGTTGGTCCTTTTCAGAGTCGGCCTCAAAGTAACAGATCCCAAAGCTAATTACAGTCTGGTTATTTTATATCTTCGGTTATCATTGTTGGGTGGCCCCATTTCTGCAACAACATGTAGAGACACAATGTTAAAGAATTTGCAGTAATCTTCTTAATGTTAACAGTAGGCTTACTCATATGAGTAAGTGTTCTCAGGACCTGGACACGAACACTACTAGCTATGTGAGCTATTACATTTATTTTTACTTCAAAATTTCACCAAAAAAACAATTCACCAAAGAAACAATCCACCCTCTCCTAAAGTCAACTTTGAAAGACAAGGCAGGGTGTAGGAGAATCATATCCTCTTTTGGCTTTTTCTCTTGGAGGAAGTTGGCAGGTTCTAACGGGGACAGGGAGAAGTGGGAGTCAGAAGAATGGATGGTTTGAGGAATGAGTCAGGAATGCTGAAAGTTTGCTGGGATGTGAGGCCTGGAATTTGGTTACCTTGGAAGTGGAACATGGTTTAGATTAGAAGATAAGCCAAGAAGTAGAGAACAAATTAACACTGGAAAAATGGGATCACAAGAGTTCTGCCAGGAATGTTTTGCTGAAACCATTCAGGACTGGAAGAACCAAATACTAAACCAGAGCTAAATCAGGTCTATCATTAGCACTGCTGATCATCAGTGGGGAAAGGGGTGAATGAGAGAGAGCAAAAAATGGAGAAAACCCAAACCTGTAAGATGGAAGGAAAAGCAGGGAACAGAGGATGAGTTTAATTTACTGATGCTGACAACGTTCACTGAAAGGCCAAGTTATAGGATACTAACGGCTGACAGTAAAAGAGACCTGATCATGGCTGGATACATGATTGAACTTTGTAGTAAGGACAGATAGTGCAGAGAGGGATATGGCAAGTCAGTGGCAGGAATACAAAAGAAAAAGCAAATGTTGCATGGTTCTGGAGGTGAAGGAAGAGATGGAAACG
>NW_010418236.1:53185-63385 GCF_000710305.1 Buceros rhinoceros silvestris | reverse complement strand
AAGCATTCTTGCACTATGGTCATGGCTGGAATCAGTTGCCCTCTGGATGGCGAAAAAGGCGGCTGCACTTTCTATCTACTACCACTTTAACCTGAAGTGTTTGACCCACAGCAACAGAGTGTCACACCATTTTGATCTCCTACTAGAGTCTTGCTTGGCAATGGAAACACTGTGAAGATAGGTTCAGGCAAAGACATTCAAACCTCTGTGAGAAACACTAACTTGGGGAAATGAAGTTTGAACAAAGGAGGAAGTGAGAGAAGGGGGTTAAGCAAGCAAAGAGGGTGTGAAAGATAGGGCAGAAAATGTGGAAAGGACAGAGATATTAGGATCAAGTCGGGGGGTGGGGGAAGAGGACCATATGTTGCAGTGGATTCTATATTTGCTTGAAGTGAAGAGCAGTAGTGCTGGGAGAGAGGAGAGAGGAAAAATCCCCCGGAGCTAACAGGAACGTGACAAAATTGTGATGAATGAAGGAATGGAGCTGCAGGAAAGAGCAAGACAAATTTCTGCAAAATAGGATTGGGGTGAAAAGAACCTCTTTCAACACAACTGAGAATTGGGAACACAGCTTAGAAAAACCCAAAAAGTATCATGAGAGCAAAATATTTGAAACATGCTGGAGGATCTTGCATCCTCCTCCTCGAGGGGAGTGAAAATGTTATTGGACAATGACATGACAGGATCAGGGCAGGAGAAATAACCCTGGAGCTAGCAGCTCTTCAGCACTTAACGCTTCTGCTGGTGAGGTCTTCTGCTCCAGGATTTTTCATTCTGTTGCATTATGGAGTCACGCTCCACTTTGCAGCAATAGCAGTGACAGTATTAAAGGTCAGGCTCCAAATATTAGTGATTCTGCAGAGAAGACCATGCTGAACTACTGGTGAATTATATTTTCTGCTGCATTTACTCATCAGCTCTGAATAATGTTTGGTCATCTTCACATTATGTTAAGTACAACGGATGCTGAAGGCCTTCCAGGTAGTGACATCTGGCTGTGATACTTCATAGTACAAAAAGTGCCTCAAGGAACTAAGCCTCAAGTAGTTCAGCATCTGTTTCAGGTTGTTTCAAGAGATAGTACACTGCTTGTAAGCTTGCCCATGAAGAATTCTTACATGAGCTTTGACAGCAACAACATTTTTCTATTTTTTCTGCAGCATGCGGTTAGAAGATTTTTTTTTTTTAAGGATTTGTTTGTACTCTGGAATTTAAACCTAGCTGAAAGTAGTTGGTAAAAAAATTGTTAATTGAACATCAATAGTACTGTAAATACTTTCAAGGGCAAAGGTGTATTCAACAGTCCTTCATACAGTTGGGACTTTTTATCTGGAACGGTACTGAATGTATTTGTCCCCATCTCTGCTTAAAACTAAGGGAAATTCAGGTCTTTGCCAGCCCATTCAGGAGTTTGCCATCCGTTCTCACCCTCTGTCTTCTGACAGCAACAGTGTCCTTTAATTTCTCTTTGTCATTAATAGCAAAATTCTCTGTAACAGTTGCACAGCAGGCAATAACTAAAATAAAAATCATTCCTAGAAGACAAAGGACATTTGGTTTCTGACCAAAAATGAAGTTCTCTATATTTTGCTCTGTCTTGAGCCAATGACTCCTGATTTTACAGTGATTGGCAACTCTATACTTTGTGAGAGCTTCGTTATAAAATAAAGCTATATTCCAAACAGGTGAAAAGCTTTCTGATGCCCTTGTCCCCTTCTACACCGATGGATATGTGGAGGTCCACATGAGCAGGAGGCTGCTTTGCTGATTTAAAATTCCCTCCTGTTCCCTCCTGCCAGTTTTTTTTTTCTGTCAGGGCTGCTGTGCTGCAGCTGGAGGGAGCAAGTCCCCGTGCCTCGGGGCCACCAGTCCCTTCAGTCAGCACACTGAAATGCCCAGCAAAGGTGACTTTGCACTGTGGCTGAGGACAGTGCTTGGGGGCATACATTGGCACACATTCCCCTCTGCCATCTCTGCTGCAGGGTGATAAGTGTTGGCAGATGACTGTGAGCATCTAGGAGCTTTAAAATGTCCGAGTAAATCCCCACAGATTTTTTTGTCAGAGTCTTTGCACTGCGCTGCCCCCATTAGTTTCCCTGTCTTGCTCATCCCAGTGCAAATAAAACTGCTGAAGGAAAGGGACATCTTTTATGGTAATAATAAAAATAACCTCTGATGGATTACAAATTCATTAATCTGTGAAGCAGCAAAAAATGACAGCAAAAAGACATATACAGGAACACCTTGAACAGATCTGTAATAACAATGTCGTTGTTACAGTGAACTCAATAAATAGCCTATTGGCTGCAATGAAAGAGGAGCTTAGAATAAACTGTACTCAGAAATAGCACGGAAATGTCCATATCAACCACAAAGGAATCAGGAGGGACAAATAAGAAATATTTTCCTGGATCTAAAGTGTCATCAATATGAGTGTGCACGCACACACACACTGTAGTAGTGCATTCTTTCTTTCTTTATTGTGTTTTCACCAAGAAGTACTGCTAAAATTTTATGAGAGACAGTTCTTGAAATATTGTACAATTTATCTAGAAGCAGAATGAACTTGATATGTTGTTATATAGTCTGAGTTTATGTGAATATGTTCCTGTTTTAACACACTGAAGAGTGATGTTGAATTCATACATACACATGGAGGCTTCTTCACAGCTGTTTAAACTGTGCCCTATTGGTTTGCTCTGCAGACTCCCATGAAAATTTAGATTTATGTTGCCTCCCTTATTACGCCACTGCTGGTTGGGCACAGTTGGTTGGGTCTGTGACGTTGAAGGAGGTGATTTGCTTTCTCTGGGTCTGCATGAATAGTGTTTCAAGAGAAGTCCTTTAACTGGGAACAATCTCTTTTCAGTCTCACATGTGATTTGAGCCTTAGAGAGATGCTGGAATGGGTATGGAAATATTAAGCAATTAAGTAATGCCTTTGTGATAAAACAGAAAGAGGATTCTGGGGTTGCTTTTTAAATTAAATTGGTGTGGCAGAGATTACTGTATTCACTACCCCAAGTACAGCGTACTACTCCCAAAGTAGTAGAATTACACACAAAGATTTTAATAAGGAAAGCAATGATTTCCCCAAGCCTCTGTTTTGTGGTCCAAGCTTGTACTTCATTACCTTTAAACTATTTATCCTGAAGTTGGGTTGAACATGCATGAGTAGCTGATGGTTTCAAAACTCCTTACAACTCCTTGCTAAAAGAAAAAAACTACCACTCCATTAATAAGCTGCATTATTTCTTATTGCTCTTTCCTGTAATATTTTTTTCCCCACAATTTATATTCAGTTTATGTAGAAGGCCACTGGCAACCTGCAGCACAAATAACCCAGGTCCATATGTAGTTCTATCCTATCTGTCATCAACAGTACAGAGGTGTTTGAGAAAAAAAGGTGAATGCCAGTACCAGTGTTTTTCTCCTGTGAATGTCCAACAAGAGAACAGCAGCTTTGCTGAGATCTCCCTGACGGGCCTTGTGAAGGTTTGTCCTGTGTTATTATTTCTGGTTGCTTGACTGTGGAAAATTCTGAAGAGGTCATTGACTTCCACCCTAACAAACAGAGAATGGACCCCTTGGATTCAGGAGGAGCATTTGGGTTTGCCACCTACAAAAGATGGCTGAAGAGGAAAGAAAGCAAGATTTGATCCTGCAGGTTAGTCTGTGGGGCAATCCCAGCATCAAGAGCACTAAGGCGGTGTAGTCTTGCAGCTTTGCTCTTGGATCTGTAGAATTCCAGTCTCTGCTGGTTGCACAGTCTGCTAACCTGCCTCAGTATCCTCTTTACTGCAGCAGCATCATTCAGGATATCCTATTTCTTCAGTATGTCTCCTTCATAAAGTGTTAATCTGTGTTTTCAAATGTGGCAGGCATAATCAGCTGTACATTCTGACAGTGCCAGCACCCCTGGGATGGGGTTAAGAACATGGCTTGTGGTCTTTTGGCATGTCCAGGGACTGGCAGCCAGGTTGGCCTGTGTTTGGCAGGCTATTGGATTAACGAAGAAGTGCCTGTGCTTGGTGACTTCCCCATGTCTTCTGAATCCTCCCCTATCATATTTTTATTGCCCCTCAGCCAAGCATCACACATGTGCTGGAATAACATGTGAAAAGAGGAAGGTCTCCTGCCGGCAAGGTGCTGTTCATGTACTGGGTAATAGCCACCTCCAGTCTTAACTGTGGGCCAAGAGTCCGTTCAGAATTCATCTTTATACATTGGTGGGTTCTGCACCACACAAATCCTGCTTTCTGAGTGGCTCTCACCTTTCCTTCTCCTCTGTGCTTCGTCAGAGAAGGATTTCTTTCTCTTGCTGGCTAGAGAAGGTGAGGCCAGAAGGAGAAAGAGCTTGGGTGGCCAAGTTGCAGGTGGCAAAAGAGCTGGGAAGGGTCTCCAGATGGCTGACGTAAGGGTTCGTAAAACGATGAGGGCGCAACTCTCATCCTTCCTTTAAACCCAAATGTATGTGTTACCAAACCATTGTGTAAAACTATATAAACATTTTCACATGTTGAACTACAGATTAACTGTGGTGCTTATGATAATAATTAAAACCACAAACACAACATATTGTGTAAAATACCACATGCACATTTAATTATGATTCAAATTTCCAGGCGTGCACTCAGGGGAAGGAATTACTGGGTGCCTCTTGAAAGCTGTTCTTTGCGTTCAGCAAATCTTGGGCGATGCTGAACATCTTGCAGGATTGGATCTCATTATTCGTAGAATTTGGAGAAGATCTTTCATAATTTCTGGAGTTATTGTTTAGCTGTGTTTTTTTCAAAGAAACTTTTTAAAGTGAAAGAGACTGATGTATAGGGGTTTGATGTGATTGGTATGTAATATTTCAGATCAAATACCTAGAAAAGAAACTGTAATTTTTTACTATTTCAAACCATTAAAAAGACTGTAAATCTGGGGGGTTGGGGGGGTTGGCGGGAGAGTTTTACAAAAGTATGTTTTCTTTTGGGCTTGTAATTGTTGTGGTTTTTTAAATGTTTGCAGCATCAAGACAAATGTTTCTGAACATTGCTTTAAGTATCTGCTTTTGGGGATGGTTTAACATGTTTGTTTCCTATCCCAGGTGCAACACCAAGTGTACAGCTGAGACTCAGAGCCAAGAAATCCAGGATGTTTACTTGGGATAGTGATGTTCCATGATGAAACACCAGTCGGAAATGTAATAGCCACATCAGCAGCTGAAGAAAATAAAAATGGACCCTGAATAATCATTATTATATGTATATTTTTGAATTTTTTCACCAGTCTCATAAATTTTTTAGAGTTTGAGATGTGTTTTGGAATGTTGGTAGTAAGCAAGACTAGAAACGAGGCAAGCAGCAGTATCCTCTCCAAAGCAGTCTAGAGGCCGTGACACAGAGATGATAATTTTTACCAACAGAATGGAGATTGGAGAGTAACTGACTGAAGTAGGTAAAAATATAACTTGTTTTGCACAAACTGCAGCTCAAAATGGGAGAGTTTGATCTTTTGACTTCTCCAACCTCATCAAAGTGACTGTATTCTAACATGACACTGTGCTGAGCTTTCTATTCACCTACAGTTTTTGGCCTAATTCGCCACTGAAGATGTGTCTGCACAACGCAAAGCGTCACTGCAGGAGAGAGACTGCAACCAGCTCTGAGCAGGCAGGAGTATCCCCATTGCACACCACTGCGACGGGCACAGGAATTGTTGAGAGAGTTGGGACCATCATAGTGTTAGCACAGTGTGGATGGGGCTATCTGAGGGATCTTTACACCATTCTGAACTAAGCTGCAGAGATGTAACCAAGCTTCATGTGTGAAACTAGTATCAGTAAAAGCTTAATGACCCAGGGAAACTATTAAAAATACTGAACTTGTTGGTTTTTCAACAATCACGAGTGTTCAAAATTAACAATAAGGAATAAATAAAAAAAGATTTAAAGGGAATAATAACTTAGTGTCACAGGTCATGTTTAAGATTCAAACAGATAAAGATCCTAGGGTATTTAAAGATGCAACAACATAAAAATATTTTTGTGTTTGTTTTAAAAAGAAAGCCTTTTTTTTTTTGCAATGAAACGTTTTGTTAAATTTGTCAAGTACTTGAGCCTATTTTTCTTCTCCTTTGGGCTTCTGAAATTTTTCAGATTATTTTTTTCTCAATTTAAGTTCTCCATAAGCAATCATGAAAATTAAGCAAAGTCGTATTTCTTTCCATTAAAAGACTGGGTTTTTCCCCACAAAAGGTAATAAATTAAGAAATCACCATATTAATTAGAGTTCAGAAAAAAAAAAACACATGAAAAAGAAGTGATACTTCTGTAAAAAAAAAAAGACATTGTGTTAAATTCTGAGCAGCTGCAATCCAAAACAACCCCTTGCAGAATGTGGAGCAATCACAGCTATGGTGTCAGCAAAACACGGGTGTAAAGGGCTCCCTCCGTGGAGCACAGCTAGCTGCCGTGTTTGGTGGCCGTTTGCGTTTATTGGGATGTTGTCTTGGGGAGGCTGGCTGGCAATCTTCTCTGGGAATCTGAGTGCAATGTGAGAGCAACATCGCTCTGGGCTGTTCGGCTTCAGCCTTGCCCTATGCCTGCCATGACCCATACCATTATTACTACTATTAATTTAGTATTGGGGTTGGTGGTTTTTGATCGGCATTAATGTAACCAAGATCATAACAGCAGCATATGCACAACAAAGCTGCTAAGTGAGGAAATATCAGGCTTGCAGCATTTCTTTGCACCACAGTTGCTTATCAATGAAGCGTATATATAGCCTAATTAACATAACTGGAACGACTGTAATTATGCTATCATTTTGTTTACTTTAGCACATTCTGTTGAGGTATATGGGTAGCAATATTTGTTATTGAAATATTCCCCCTTGCTACATTCAGGCTGTTTAATTATCCTGTTAGTCTACTTTATTTATGGTGTGATTTAGTAGCTTGAAAGTGAGGAAAGTGTTAAAGACCACAAAATCTTGGCTTCTCCAATACTCTTCTCTATTTTGGCTCTTGGACACAATCTGATAAAGCTTTGAGTAGTTCTTACTCATGCAAGTAAGGTGGTCCTATTATAATTAATGTCACTATTGGCTTGAATAAGACCTTGGAGGATAGAAGCCTAAAAATAAATATAATCAAGAACATACACAGCAAAAAGCCTTTCAGGCTTCCCAGTTGAGAAAGTGCAACACAAAAGTGAAGCTGCTAGTTTGGGAGAGCACTGCTAAACAAAGACAACTAAGGAAAATTATTATCAAACTTTTCTTTTTCCCTGGCTTAGACTTCCCTACTGAAATGAAATTGCATCCGTTTTTGGTAAAAGCCAGATATCTCTCCCACAAAATTTTCCAAAGAAGGTTCCTTGTGCAGGCAGGATGATGCTTACTGAGGCAAAAGCCTCAGCTTCTGTGTAGTCCACAAGGACATCTGCATCTTATGGCTTTGGCAGTGGTGTCACCAGTGCTCTCTAGGTCCATGAAAGACTGAGCTTCCTTGGTGCATTGTAGTGTGATCACAGCTCGGGACAGGCAACCAGAGTACGTTCTCATCCCTCATGCCCGTGTCTTAGGGTAGGAAGGAAAGGGAGGACACATGGGGCATCAGGCCTTGTTGGCAGGCATTTCTGAAGGACTGAGGTAGTAGAAATCTTTCTGATGCTGTTAGCTAGAACTTCCCTCACCTTTGTGCACCCACAGCACAGGCACACAAAGCCCTTTACCGGCTTTCACTACAGAAGGGGTCCACAAGCAGCTCACCCAGAAGAGACCCAGGTCATCTGCTCCCTTGCATTTCACCAGGGTTAATGCCTCTCACTTCATGATGGTGTGTAGAACATTAATAAAGCAAGTCATGTTTGTACAGCTATATGCTTTCCATAATTAGGAATGTCAAGAGTATATTTTAAGGTAAGCATATATAAATTAAAATAGACATACTGAGAGTGTTGGCAGTTCACCACACCTTTGGGTGTAGTCCAGGGCCTTTCTTCACATTAAAGGAATAACAAAGGTTCTCTCAGGTCTCTTGCTGAGTTTGCTGGTTGACTGGAAATGTCCTTTACGGTTGTTTTGGCTTTTGATGGAGCAAAACTGTTCATAGTAAAGTTTTTATCGGGAGAGTACCTCTTCTGTGCAAGCTGTCATATTTTCAGTCACTTCTAATCAGGAACAAGTTTACTTCTCAATTTTTCACATATCACAGATGAAGTGCCTTCAGCATGTGACAGGTCAGAGGTGTCCAGATCTTTCCAGGGATGTTCTGATGAAACCAGGATGGCCTGAAATCTTCCCTGTCCTCTCTCTACCAGTCCAAAGGCAATATAGATGCCTAATTTAAAGACACCAAGTGTAAAAGGGTGGGGAGAATTTACTGGTTTGGTTTTTTGTTTGGTTGGTTACTTGGTTTTTTCCTGAAACTTCAATCACACCACAGTCAAAAGAAAAATAAATTAAGAAGGAGCACATTCCAAGTCAGCTGTTAAAGAAGTCTCACAGTGTCTTTGCTGCCCGCATGCGTTTCTTTACCACTCTTGGTCAGGCACCATATGTAAATGAACACTGCTTACATGCAAGATCTCCCTTAGAGTTACATCAGCTACTCCTAATAAAAACTCAGTATGTGGAACTTAATCATCTACCAGATGTTTTTATTTACCAGTTCTTATTTTTTTTTATTTAAAATCGCTCATGGGGTTTTCTAGTCACTTGGATCTAATTTAAATGAGTAGATCCAAATGCATCTCTGACAATACATCATTAACGTGACGCAGTTTTACATAAGAGATTAATTTTACTCATAGACCATATTTTTTTAAGAATAAAATAATCTGTTACTGGAACTCAACCACGTATACACTCTTTATAACCCTTGGCTATCCCCATGAATATGAAGGATTGAGGACGTAACCTTTAAAGACAAACACATGCATATGCATCTCTTTCCATCCCTCTCGCTGCCATTACTCTTTCTAACCCTTGGCTATCCCCATGAATATGAAGGATTGAGGACGTAACCTTTAAAGACAAACACATGCATATGCATCTCTTTCCATCCCTCTCGCTGCCATTCCAAGGTGTTTAGCATTGAAATGATAGCTGATTCGCTCTCCTTTTCTTACATAAGCACAGAGAGAGGACTGCAGCTCAAAGCCAAGTATCTGAAGGTCCAGTGAAAGCAATGACAGTTATGCCTTAAGAACCACAGGATTGAACTGCTATGGCAGGACGTGAGACTAGTAATGATTTTTAACCATCTCCTGCTCTTTTCCTCTGACATACTCGTGGCATTTGTTCTCTCATTGTAGCCCATTATTTGTTAGGAGGGAGCACAGAAGTGTTTCCTGCACTGTAAAGAGCAAAGACCAAATGTTGTGACATGCCTGCAATGACCATGGCTGGACTTGCTGATCCTTGTCTTCCACTTTTGTGCTTTTGTTTCAGACATTACATATGCAAATGTCTTTCTGCTGCTTGCTAAATTGTCCTTGAAGTCTAACCCTTTCTATTCCCAGCTTGGCTTCTCTTAAGTACACTGTCAATCATGTTAGGATTTTCTAGATGTGTGACGATTTAGTGGGTTTTGTACAAATAGACACTAGTTTCACTTGCTAAAAATATATGCTTTCATTTTCCACTGTGATTTCTTAAATTCAGAATGAGGAAGAGAAATCCCTTCTGGTTTAAACAGCGTTCTAGTATTTTGCAGTTATGTGTAGGAACAACAACCCCACAGTGTCTGGACATGGTGCCCTGGTGCCTCAGAGAGGTGATGTGAGATCCTCTCCCATTATGTGGAAGTAGTCTTGCTCTGTCTGCTGAGGCTCTCAGCAATATTGTGCTATGAATGATTTTATCATCACTGTTGTCATCTGGGAAAGTGAACAGAATTTTTCCCTTTATTTTGGTGGTGTTTGTGCTTGCCTCTTGAACTCTTGCCTTCCACATCCCTTTTCCTACAATAAACACTGCTTCCGCTCCCCTTCCCCTCCTATGCAGTCCCTTTACCTTCTCCTCTTGAACAGCTGGTGTTTCCCTTGTACCGAGTTGTCTTAACAGTTTATATCAACTCCCCTGCTAACCACATGGCATTTGTGCAGCTGCACACCCCACTCAGGCTTATTCCATGCCTTTTTTGTTTACTCTAGGTGCAGGTGACGGCAGCATGGGCTGGTGTGACCAGCTGGCACCGTCAGGA
>NW_010418236.1:45581-53108 GCF_000710305.1 Buceros rhinoceros silvestris | reverse complement strand
GCGGTAGGTAAGGCTTAGTTTGAAAAAGCCTAGACTCCTGTGGTTACTAACGCCTTTCTGTGTGCCCAGCCTTAGCCTGGCAAGACCTACTATGCAACTGGGAAACAAGCAACATCTTCCTTAGAAGAAAGGGATTTTTGAAAATTACCAAGTGAGGAAAGAAAACCTTCTTAAAGGGAGCCTGGCACAGCCCAGGCACAGCAGATGGTCCATGTGGGGATCCATGAGGATCCCCTAGTCCTGTCCACTGCTGTCCACAGAGAAGTGCTTGTAATGGGCAAGGCAAGAGTGGCAAGCAAGGAAAATAACTGCAGACGATCAAAACCTCTGTGAACATCCACTGCCTGACACTGGAATTACAGCAGGGCCCTGGGAATCATGAATAAAAGAACCTCAAGGTATCAATGACCACAAGCA
Organism: Buceros rhinoceros silvestris; assembly: GCF_000710305.1. Taxonomy (NCBI): domain Eukaryota; kingdom Metazoa; phylum Chordata; class Aves; order Bucerotiformes; family Bucerotidae; genus Buceros; species Buceros rhinoceros. The sequence continues at coordinate 52,691 of NW_010418236.1, read as the reverse complement.
GCAGAGGTGTATGATGTACTCACATGTAGACATCCCAAACATTACTTTTCTAATAAGACCGTGTTGACTACTGCAGTGATGGAAGTATTTGTTCATGTGCATTGGCTACCTCAAACCACTGCCTTTGCATAGGATGCTGCTACGTCGAGTGCTTTTTTACCTACCTTAGACATTTCCCAGCTGAAAAAGACACTAATCGTTTTCTCAGACCAACGTGTCTCTCTTGATCCCACACTGAGACATGTCATGAAATACTGCATTTTTGTTCGAACCAAACATTGTTTAATTGTGTTGTTTTTATCAGCAAATTGCTTTCTTTTAGAATTCCCCACATGCGACAAGACACATTGTAATGCATTACTTTAGGCCGTATCTTTCATGTTGCGTTAGAGGGAGGCGAACTTAACATGATTTGATGCTTGCAACCTGCTTCAGACATGGCATGTGAAAGATTTGAAAAAGATGCATCTTTCAGGGGAAACAAAGAGTCTATAGATTGTTTTTTCTCTTTTATTTACATTTTCCTCCCTTTTTATTTTCAAACTGAAGTTTAATAGTGGGAATGTTACAGAAAGAGTTCATCAATGCATCTATTTTTCTTAGTTGTAAAAGTTTTATCCAATTGTTTGCTTCATTTCTGCTTTGTATTTTCCCAGCTTTCTGAGAGCAAAAGATACCTGGTGAATATTAGGAAAAAGTTCTCTAACAAAGCAGCAATTAGATTGAAGAAAGAATGGATATAGGTTCTCTTAATGGGTGCTGACAACCAAAGAAACAATTCTACTTCTTAAAGATGAAGATTTTTATGACTAAATCCCACATGGCCAGCCTCTTATATTTTAAGATATTTTAAATTCTTATTCAAAGGTCAACATAGCATCTCTATCATACAAATGAACATACTTCCCTCATAACATCAGTGAGGAAAAACAAAAGAAAAATAAGCTGAGAGTAGCTTCAAATAATTTAATTTAGCATATTTATTATAATCAAGTTACACTTAAATGTAGTAAATATGCATATTTTTCTTAGGAAAGTAGCGAGTAGAATTTTGTAACATCTGAAGTTTTGGGGTTTTTCCTCTGGAAAACAGTTTTGTCAAGAAATGTTTTCCTGAAACATTTCTGAGCACATGGTAGTTTCTCCTGTACCCTGTATATAAGTAACAGTATAACCATGTCGGTATTTTGAGTCTGCCTGAAGAGTTTCTGGCTTCCCTCAGTATTTGTGGTTTATTTTCTCTGAGACTATTCAGATGTTGTACTTACAGCAAGAGACTGCAGTTAAGTATGAACGTAAGCAGGTTCATGATTCACACAGGGCTAGACACTGATGTTTTTATTCCTTCTGAACTGTCCAATTTTGCCCCATGAGATCACAATAATTTCAGCTGGATGACTTGGACTATGAACTCAGTTCATTAGATGCATACATAACATATTCTGGTTTTATGGATTTTTTCAGTGTGAGGATCTTTATTCCACATTTCATCTGGTATAGATGTTAAATATAACTGCAGCAACCTAATTCCCCATCATTTCAAGTCTTAAAATTAAGATTTTAAAATACATGCTCTGGACCAGGCAAGAAGCAGAATGCTAATGTAGGGATCATGGGGTAACATTACATAATTTCTGTGTAGGAAATCATAATACCTGACAAAACTGGCCTTTTCCGGTGTTAAATTCTACTAAACTATAACTTTACCTTCTGTCCCAGTGACACAGATCTGATCAAGAATAACCTTAGTCAAAATGGACATGAATTGTTTTATGTCCACTTATGCTTTTATCCTGCTGTAGATTAGAGACAGGTGCTAAGAATCTCCTTAACTCTCACCAACAGCTCTGTTTAGCAGCTTTTCTAATTGACTTAATAAATTACAGTAGTTAGGGTCTTAAGTAGCTCTGCAGTAGATGAAGCAAAAGGAAAGAATAAAACCCCCCTCAAGCCCCAAAACTGCTACTAGAACAGAAGTCAAGCTTTAAATTCCCCTCTTTCCATTTCTGAAGGTTTCTTAAAACAGAGCTGTTGGAAGTGACAAGAGACTAACCTCAGTGCAAGGGTCAGCGCCCAGTGTCTCTTTGTAAACTGAAGGGTATATTTTTGTCCAGACTCCCTGAAGTTGCCCAAATGGCATGTCAAACCAAGCAGCAGTGCAATAAGCAGGGAATGTGGGTGTATCATCTCATGGTTGGTTGTGAATGATTTGGGATAAATTAGAAAGAATACCAATAATAATATTTTTGTTTCCTAAGTGTGAAGATTTTACCTGCTCTTCTGCTTTCACAAAGACTAGGTACTGGGTGCACACTCGCTGGCCTAAGAAGTGGTGGGGACGGTGGTCATGGTGTTTTCTCATCACTACCAGTGTGTCTGCATTTAAACAGAAAACAAAGGTAAACATGATGTTCTTTTCCTATGGTTATCCACTTTTACTTCTAAATGAGATTTTCAGAAGCTGGCAGGGTATTGAGTCTCACTGCCAACTGTTTGATTGAGTAGTATAACTCAAGTAGCAGTGGCACCATTGATGAGCAAGAAGACAGCATGTCAAGAACTTACCGCAATGGATGCCGTGGTGTTACCATATGCACCGGGTCAGACTGCGATAACACCCAAATCCTTGAGCAATAGTTAAAGCTTTTACAGTAAGCCAACATAAATCTAGAAAGCCAGCCAGAATCTTGCACTGAATTTTTCCAGAGCATGTGCCAGAAGGTGTCTGTTGTGCTAAGCACCTGACTAGGTATCCTGATTCGCAGTGCTGCTAAACACCTTCAGTGCCACCAGCTCTCTTCATACAGAGAGCCACGTGAGCAGCTGTGGAAATTACTTCTTATAGGTAAATTTGCCACAAAGCCTGGAGGGGGTCTGTAGGAGCTTCCACTTCCTCGCTGCACACTGATGAGTTCTGGTTGCTGCTGGTCACCAAAAGGTGCTTCCCTTTACACCTGCTAAAATACCAGCTCTTAAATGGTCTGTACACATCTGCTTGGGCACAGCTGAACAGCAGTGTGGACACAGGCGTGCTTCTTTCATTAGTTCCCTATTTTTCTGATTTGCTACTCTTTCAAAGAAAAATGCCTTTATGTAAACTACTTACCTTAAAATCACCCCTAATGCACGTCAGGTTGAGGTAAAAGGTGGATAAAAGTATAAATTCACAATATCCAAAACAGACTATGAAAACAAAGGTTTATGCAAAGTATGGGCAGAATGAAAGCAAAAAAGCACAATCTGTACACATGAAGCTGCAATTGAAATTATTTCTTACAACAGTCAGCTGACGTGCTAAAGGTGCCTCAGTGCAAACCTCATCAGTAATTTTGGCCTCTTGATTTTTGGCCTCATGCCCACAGTGTTAGCTTGCATCCCTTGGAGAGCAGCCGTCCTGGGCAAAGCCGCCAGCTCTAAATTGCCTCTCTGGGGTCCTCAGGATTGCCACTCATGTCAATGTTCCCACACAGGCAGCACAGGCTGTTCCTCGGAAATTTGAACTGACTGCTCCCTTTCAGCCCTTTCATGAGAGGGACAACGGAGTTTGGCTTCTGGTGAATATCAAGCAAGTTTTCTTTTGTTATGTATGCAAAATTTTCTTCCAAAAAACAAATTAGAAGTTCTAATCTTTTAAGAGACACTCACAAAATGTGCAGAAACCCTTGATAAAATATCTAAATAATGCATCATAGAAAACAAATAAATCCTGGTGATGATAAAAGGCTAATCCAATAAACTAATCTGATCAAAAGATCAGTCTTGTAAAATCAATTACATTTGTCTGCAAACACAAAGACATAGGCAAGGTTCTTAGAAGAAATATGTTCTCTGTAGGGATTAAACCACAAATTGATTTATTAATATACTCCCCTAAGAGAAACTAGGATATAATTCCTGGAGTATCTCTCTCGAGAGCCAACAGGAATTTTGTCTCTTTTGTACTAGTTTAGCAACTAGTTTAGCAACTAGTTTAGCAATGTTGAAAACATGTAAATGATGTTTGGTATACTGCATGTGATTTATAGCATACACTGTTTTGTCTCAGTGCTTTCAAGGAAACAGCAGCAAGCTGTAAAACCTTCTGCTCCAGATCATTCCTTCAGAATAAATCCAGTTCAGCTGCTCTGTGAGGACTGGTATTTCAAAGTGATAACTGGCAATTTATAAATCACCCTCTTTATTTTTCAATGAGATAGCACATCTGTAATCCATATTTATTTCCTGTTAATAACTGTGAGGGTGCTGCTGCATTGGCTGTTTCATATCTTGTACTTCTCACCTTAACCAACTAACCTTGAAGAAGAGCAAAGAGGAGCCCTCTTCCCCATTTTTTTCCCACTCAGTGAATATTCTATGATGAACAGTTTCAAATAAATTCAAATAAGATATTGAACCAACAGAAGCTCAACATTTTCGTGAGTTTATTAATGAAATCCATATTGGCATTATTTACGTTTCACTCCTTTTTCAGACATGCAGATCAAATATGAAAGCTGAGCAACACAAAGAGGAAATACTTTATTACACTTAAAAAAACCAGTCAAAATGTTGAGTCACTTCAGGGTTGACATGGGTAACAGTGTGACTTTGCATGCCTCCAGGACTTGTAAAATTGCCAAAATAGATTTTAGGAAACTGTGGGACTAGACTACCAGGAGGGAGATTTAACAGCAGAAAGATTGATTACAACCAGCTCTGCTAAGGGATGGTTATAGCAGGCCAAGGTGCATTCCCCACCAGCCCTCAGGCTATGCTGTTTGCTGAAATCTGTGAAAAATGTGTAACCTGGACTATTCCCATTTGCTGTTCTAGCTTCTCTGCCTCGGGAAACAACTACACAAATTGCAACTGAGTTTGTCCCAGAGCTCTACCAGAAATGAGTCAAAGACAAGGCTCCAATTGCGGGGCCTGTAGACATTTCTTCTCCTGCACGTAGCCAAGGAGCTCACAGCTAGTTGCAAAGAAGACTCCATGCAAAGTATATTTCATTGAGCAGAGCACATCTTTTCTGCTTTGCCCACTTTTTCTTTTTCCCAATTTCATGTTTGATGCAAAGGTTTCTGAGGTAAAAGGCATCTTGTTTTGACATCTTTTAAATTTATATTAAAGTTTATATTGAGCCGTTGATTACTGAAGCATAATAATCAAAAAATCCTATATAGGTAAGGTGAAAAATAAACCTCCCAGGCAAAAAGAGATGTGGAACAGCGTAGGAAATGTTGGATGCGTACACCACGTACTTTGTAATGCAGATCCTAATCACCACTAATGGCATAAACCAGCATACTTAAAAATACGTTTACAACAGAGTTCTCTCTCTGCTCCTGCCTAATATTGATCATAAATCAAAAATACTGAAGATTAAATCGCTGGCTTCATGTTTCACTAAACATTCAAAATCATTATTCCAAAACCCTTTCGGGAAGCAGTCAAGATGCTCTCAGTTCAGCTCCCTGTAGATTGTAGGTCAGTAGCACAAAGACATAGCATATAATTGGACTCAAGTGGTAGTCTGAGCTCATAAGAGGCCAAGGACAAATTAGTCCGAATCGCCTCCTGCTTTAAAAAGAGGTATTTCAACATGGGCACAGTTCGGATTTGCAGCTGCCTGACCTGTGGATAAATATAAGGATTTAATGCTTCCAGAAACTGAACAGTGAACAATTTAGGTGTCCGAATATGACAGGAAACATCTTCCTTTTCGATCCAGGGCATTTCTGTGAGCATTTTGGCTTCAGAATGAGCTCTGAATTATTGAATTTATATTAAAGAATACAAAACTCAAGTTTAAACTCTACATTATAAAGGGAAATGAAGACTGAAATGAAAGCAGCATGCAAATACTAACTGTGAAATGTTTTCAATAAATACCAGATATTGCTATTTAATGTTATATGACATTTTGCAGATGCAGAAAACGATCAGACATCTATTGTCAGCCAATTAGTACATGAAAATAAATACAAATGCCAAAATCAGTGACCTGTTATCAGTTTAGATAACATGTAAATAAAATGGTGTAATTTATTTTACCAAGGAAGGTTTCAAACTCTTGCTGACTAATGGGAGAATAAATCAGGAAAGGATCAGTCTATAATTGTCCGATTTCTTATATTCTCTGGCTATCTGATAGTAGCTGCAGCGTGCAGCAGACGATTAGGATTAAGACTCTTTCATCTCACTTGGAAGTGGCAAACGTGTTCCTAAAATTCAGGAGACAAAGAAGTCATCTAGATTGGATCTTAGGTTCCCATTCACGTCTGACTAACAGTTAATACATGGTAACACTGAGCACATTTCACACTTTGGGTAGAACAAATGAAAATTTGCTTCCTGAAAAAGTGTTTGCAATGTGTTAATAATACAGTCAGGCTGGAGGGAGGGTGAAGTGGCTAAGATATGAGCCCAAAACACAAAAGAATCTGCTTTCAAGCTTCACTCCAGGCTTTCTTGGTGATGCTGGACCCGTCATGCGGCCTCCTCTGTGCCTCAACTTCCCTTCTCTTTTGCAGGGCTAATAGCATCACTCTCCATCAAAAAGGAGGTCAGTTCTATACGTTTGTGATTCAGCCTAGCTAGCCTGGCAGGAAGAAACAACACATTGTGCTTCTCACTCTCTGGGGTTATTTTTTGACATTTACAAGGATGTAAAAGAGAGATGAAAGCACCATCTGAATTGTGCTTACTGCTGGAACAAAAGTAATGGTGTCTATCAGATTTAATCAAGCTGTTTGCCTGCTTTTGCTCTCTTGTAGTTGAAACATTGCAGCAATTTGTTTTCTTTGTAGCATTTTGATGCAACACTTCTTCATTGGCTCAGTTTATGCTCAAAGAGATTTAGAATCGGACGTTAACTTTTAAGTGGTACTTTTAGTGTTTGTCCCGAGGGCCTGACTCACAGAATCTGTCACATTCTCCCAGCTTCCTAACATTTCAGCTGAAACATTGCAGTCACCATTGTAAAGCAGTGCCATATTTTTGGGCAGTTCCTGGTGAAAGAAGCTGGTGGAGCAGGAGATGGCATCTTACTGTTATGCCTTCAGAAAGCATCACAGCTGCAGCTGGCTGGGGGCAAGAGAGCAGCCAAGAACCCCTAGGGCAGACCTCTTT
>NW_010418236.1:17311-45504 GCF_000710305.1 Buceros rhinoceros silvestris | reverse complement strand
TCTTTCCCTCAGCCACATGAGTTTGAAGAGGAACATGTATTTACCGGTGCAGCACAACATGAGGCTAAGCAGGAGGATGCAATTCTGGTACACTGAAATCAACAGTAAGCTCTTGATGACTTCTACGGAAGGAAAAGTCATCCTTAAGAACATTGCATTTTCCAGGAGCTGGAAGACCAGGTCTTGCATATGCCTGCTCTTTCATGGTGCCACCCCATCGTTCATACAGCAACTATGAGTACTGGCTTTCTTCAAGGTGCCTGCACTCACCGTGCTCTCTCAGCTAAGGAAAGGAGATGAACATTGTTTGGATATTTTTTAACTGGTATTTCAGCTTGTTTCCACCCTTCCCTGTCTTTCCCATCTCTTTTTTTTTTCTCCCCTCTTCATGTTCTTTCTCCTCTCCCTAATATTTCCAAACTCTGCTTTGAAGTCATTGACCTTGAAAACAAAAAACAAAAGAGCAATTCTCTTGCTAAGTGCAAATACCTTGACAGATGTAGCGTATAAACCAAGCTGTTAAGTCAAACAAATCTGTACCATCTCACATCAGAAGCCTTCTCTCTCTCCCTCTGTCTGGGCTTCTACACTGTATTATTTTTCCTTGATTGCATCATTCCTTTGTGAAGACTGAAACTCTTGAGATCATAACTATCCTAGACTTTATAATAAATATGTCATAGAAATTGTGTGATTTATGGATTTTTGTAGTACTTTTAACAATCCTGTTAGATGTCAGTAGGGATTTATAACACAGGTTCCTCAGTCTTATAAAAACAGCCACAACAACCAAAAGCACAAGAGCCTCTAACCCTTGGCAATATCTAATGCTGTTTTGTCAATAGGGAGGATTAAGAGGGCGCATACTGTGTTAGTAGGGGATTCACACTAAGGCTGCCCAGGAGATCCCAGGTCCTTCCAGAAACACTGTTGCTCAACTCCACTCTGCACGACTTCTCACTCAGTGAGGCTCGCAGTAGGTGAGACCTGTAGTTTAAAAATGCAAGATAGTACCTGGAAATACGTGAACCCCCAATCAAGACCTCTAGAACAGAGGCAGCAGCAGATACACAATTTCTGTATGTAGGCAAACCACTAGAGGGAGGGAGAGGTCCACAGTGCCCAAGCAGCCCTTTCCAAGCCAGCTTCTCCACTTCCATCATCAAACACAGACTAGACCTTGCCTATTAATAGAGGGTGGGGACTTCAGTTTTGACTCTACTCATAGGCCACATGATGGTGGCAGCAGTTCCCGAAGGTCTTCAGTGTCTGACCCTCCAAAAACCGCCTTAGCAGCTTTTCCCCAGCTCTGAACGCTGCTCCCACATGGATGCAATTTCTCAGCGCCAAGGCTGCAGGCCAGATGGACGTGTCCCATGAGCTGAATGCAGCCCAGGAGCATCAGCTACAGCACCATATGTAGGTGGTGTTTTACACACATATCAAATGTCAGGCCTCAGCTAAGTCGCTGTTGAAGTGCGATGCTACTGCTGCAGCACAGCACCCTTAATATCGTCCTGCAATGTGGAAGAGTCCTTCCTCCAAATCGTTAGCAACAGATGAGCTCTGTGCTCATTAGAGGCCCCCGAGTACTTTGTAACAAAAACATACCCAGAACAAAGTGTGTCTCCGTGCCTCCTCAGATGAGCTAAGAATTTAATAAAGATGTATAGGTTTTCAGGGATTGTTTTGAGCTTAGCCAAGGTCTCTATTTGTAATCAGGCTTTTCCATGGGGAGCACAGAGGAAGTGTTTCCAAGGTTATCGAAATTGAAGCAATATCTCAGGTATCTCCAGCCTCACTCAGTGTGCTACCAGCTCTTTAAGTTATGAGAGAACAGACTTCATTTTTACAAGTCTCATCCAGAAAAGCTTTGTGTGAGTAATAAAAATCTTAGGCCTCATAAGCTTATGCTAATACTCATGTCCTTGGGCTTTATTACATTTTGAAATCAAAAATTAAGCCTGTAAAATTTCCAAAAATAAAAATAAAATGTTCTGAGGGCAAAAGTTAGAAGATATCCTGTGTCATTTTTTATTAATTAAGCTACTGAAGGCCATTTGGATGATTGGAGATGGACAAATGTCCGAAGAGAAATTTCCCTCCTGCAAGGAGCTTGAAATGTTGTTAAGAAATATTACAATTTGGAGTTATAATAGACATCATTCTAGTATGAGTAAAGTGAAAGTCTTCCTTCTTGCTAAATTAACATCCCAAGCATTCTGAATCCAGATATGCAAGATTTCTCGCTAACTTGGATAAATCCATTTAATTCAGAGAGGAATGGCTTGGAGTCAGCATTTAAGCACAAAAAGAGTGTACTCAGCTATTAATTATAGAGAGTAATATAGTAAGAGTTGGAGGAAGGACTGGTTTGTTGGACCTTGGAAATGATGATCCCTGTCATCCTAGAAGAAACATCGCAGGCCTGCTCTTTTTTCACACGTAGGGAAGATTGTTCCTTCAACTACTCAGCATTCAGATTGGTTTCCTACACTCTTTTCGGTTAGACCATACCTTTCCCGAGACACACAATGGAAAACAGGTCAAAACACTCAAGGTGAGTCATCGAAAGCAGGGAGAATAACAAAAGAATTACTTCACATGTCTAGCATACTTTTTTGTGTTTTCATTTGCTCTGGCTGGGATTCACTGTCTTTTTCTGCAGACCTGCAGCCCAGCTCACATCTTTTTCTCCTTTAAGCACACATCTGATTATGCCTACATGTGTTTTACTTATCCTATTAAACTGCATCCTGTTTTTTCCAGGGCAGTTTTCTGTTCAATTTATCGAAGCTATTTGGAGTTTGGGGACTTTGCTATAGGAACTCCTCTTCTCACCATCTAAGTCTTTAACAAAAATATTCGATAACTAATGTCAGACCCCCCTTACTGCAAAGTCTTTCTTACTAGATTAAATGATAAATGTTAGAGATTTTGGATTGAACATGAATCCAAATCTCTTGGAGAGGATATCAACAAGTGACTGTGCTGTTAAAAGAAGGGGCAGAGTTTTCATACTCCTCCAGAACAGATAGTCCAATAGTCTGTCCCTAACATTGACCAGTTTCAGGGAAAGATGTAAGAAACTGAAGAATGGGCAGCTGTGGAACTAGGCGAGATTATGCTGTAACCAGAAAATTACAAGTGACAGTAGGACAGCACATACTGAAATTCTGCCAGACAATATTATCTGGGATTCTGAACAAGAGAGAGTGAAGGAGTGAAGAGCTATTCGGGAAGATAAATCTCATACCCAGTGAGAGAGGATGGTTTTCTTTTTAACCCACTGCCTGCTCAGCCTTGCAGGGGATCTGACAACCGTTTCTACCACAGGCTTTTCTTATAGACCTTGAACAGATCAATTAATCTCTTTGAACATCAAATCTCTTCCTGATTCTGAGGCATACAAGTGTTTGAGATGTTCCTTGATACAGTAATTGCTCTTGATCCCCCCAAAAACCCCAAATAAGTTCTGGAAAGGATGAAGCCAGGAGAAATCTAACAGTAATAATTGCCTCAACTGGAATATAGTTTGTGTCTAGTAAGACACACACAAAAAGTGAGAAGATATATTGCACAGCTTAGATGAAAGAAGTGAGAGAAGATCTACCTCTAATAAAAATAGTCAGGCTTGAAGACAGTCAGGTGAGGAGGAAAAGGATTTTATGGTTTTATTCAGAGCATTTGGATCCTGTATAGAAAGTGTATGCGAAGTGAGATTTACCAGTCATCAGTAATGAAAAGTCAAGTGAGAGACTATGACATGTGAGTTACCTTAAGACCAAAGAGAGATTTATGATCCAGATCAGGACTCTGGTGCAATTTAGGCAGTGAAGTCTGATGCTGAGGTCCTGAGAACTCATTACATCTGAAGACAAACTGGAGTTCTGCTTTGTTCTTAAGCAGCACGGCTTAAGAAGCAACACAGCTCAGGGCTTAGCTCCTGCCCACATGGAAGCAGACACAAACAGTTGAACTTTTGCAATACCGAAGGTACTATCAAGAAATCCAGTGTTATAATGTCTAACAGGTTAGTTGGATTCGTTGCAGCTGGAAACAAAAATCTACTTCCTAGCTACACAGATGATCTGACCTGGCTCAAGGACACCCCACCTCCTGGAGTGCACGTGAACAACTCTCCCAGAATAAGACTCTTCCTTGGTGACCTTTACTGACCCCATTATACAGCATCTTGCCCTGCTCCCCATCCAAGTGCTGTAGTGGGTGTGCAGAAGCAGCTGAAATGTGGTTGGACCCTAGCTGGTGGAAGACACAAGACGACTCCACGAGGAGCACAGAGGCAAATGTGCACAGTGTGGCCAACCAGTGCAGATCAGAGCTAGGGCAGCCCTTACAGAACAGCACAGAATAGACACTGATATCACAGTTGTGTGATATTACTAACATCCAATAATTTTTAATTTTTCTGTACCATGAATCATGATTCTACCATATGCTGATATGAACCATCACTATGTTTGAGGCTGCAAGGATCTATGAACAATGAATTCTTTATGGTAAATCTCTCTGAGGGGCTGGATTCAGTAGGATTTCTCAGTGTCACTCGTGCACATGCATGCACACAGGTGTGTATCTGTGCACAAGCCGTATCAGATTCTTCACAAGACAAAGTAGTAGCTTCTGTTTTCTTTGGAGATGGATGACTGAGGACAGGCTAGCATTTATGTAAGAGCCCAGCTAGTGTTTCACTCACAGTGGGTATGGAAGGTGCAGTGTAATTTCCTTTCTTCAGGTTCAGGTCCTTTCTTTGCTCCAGGCAATCCAAGGTCAGTCTCACTCCTAGGTAGACAGTTTTCTGGTGGAGAATCATTACAGGGCAATGGATGTGATGAGGTACAATAACAAAGATTACTTCATTTGGGGCTTAAAACCAAAGACTAACTTTCCAAGCTTCTTCAGAAGGGGAGTTGGCTCCTGCTTTTACAAGACCTGTTCAAGCAGTTCAAGTCGACATCCCAGCCTTGCAATGCCTGTGTGCCCTGCATAGCTCTGAATGCCATTGTACAGGTCCAGGTGACTCATTCCTCAACAGGTTTTGTGCAAATGTGCAGAACTCCACCTATATGTGCCAAACCACTGAGTTTATGAAACCAGAAAGTGAAAGTAATTTGTAAATCTAATTTCAGGTCTCAAAGGAATAACACAAGGCAAAATGGAGTGCTTATGGATCTCCTCTTTTTGTACATTCACTAGGTATGATGTAACATACTTTAAAAGCTCATCATTTAAAATAGCGTCAATAGTGTCTTTTGTTTAAAAGAGCTTTTAAAGGAATCCATTTGTCCTGTTTTCCTTCCTGTTTTTAACTTTTCTCCTCCCCTTTGAATACCACAGGTCTTATTTCTGAGTTGTATGGATGGTCATCTGCTCTTCTTCTCATTCTCATGTGGTCTCCCTGGATAGAAATGATGAAGTCTGCATTCCTTCACTATCTTGGTCCTCAGGGAAATAAATGCAGCCACAGATACAGTGCATAAAAAATGAGTGAATGGGGCTTTTCCATCATCCTTTATTTACACTTCTCATGGTTTCTTTTCCTTCAGTATTGCTTATGTATTTATGCTCATCTAGCAACCCAGCAGGGATCACAGCAACAGAAGGGTATGAGGGCCCAGATTAAAAAAAAGCAGATAGCAACCAAATTTTTGTAACTTGCAACACTGTTTGGAATTGCTAAAATTATTATATTAAATACTACTGAAATACCACTAGAAGCAAAACTCTCTTTGTGAAGTAACACATCCAAAATGAAGAAGGGTGTGATACAGTGCTTTAGAAGTTTAGTCATTGGCACAAATATACATACATAAAGGAGAGGATGGGATGGGTGAGGATAGGGGTAGGAGATGTTGGGAAGAATGGGTGTGCAGTAATTTTGTAGCATAAACTGTGATAAAAATATTGGCAAACCAACATTTGCCTGGTTCCAGGTTTATTTACAAATTCAAGTATTAGATGAGATTTAGCAAGATCTTTTTAGCCAAAGGCAAATGAATTTTTGAACAACTCTTGTAAGCAACAGGGGAAACAGATCTTTTCCTGGTTTTTATTTGCTGTTTATAATCCTATTTGATTGCCTGAGACACCACCATGCACCCAGAAACACAAAACTCCTAGGAAGTTAATCAGGTGAATCTGGAAGGAGAGGGGGAAGAGGAGTATATTTTAGGGTGGTGTTGGTGAGCCATCAGCCAGCCCAGCCTGGCTATCATGAAACACATAGCTAGGATGCAGCAGGTGAAACAGGAAATTATTGCAAGGTAACATGGCATACGATTCAAGAAGGATGGAAAAATTACAACACAGTCTCTAAAAGCTTCGTCAGAAGCTACTTCTATTTTACAAATGGGATTTTTCAAAAGAGAGTTTTTTTAACCAAAGATCTTGGAGAAATGAGCCTAGCAGAGGCTGCACTGGAATATCATGACACTGCATGGTTTTTGAGTAGGTGAATGCCGGGGAGAAAGAAGAGCCCATGGACAGGGTAGGCATTATCTCTGCACCACCTTCATTCATTAGTCTCGGGTTTGTGCTTTCATCTGGCATCAGGGAAAACCACTTTTAAATTTCCTCTCTGTTGGAGGGAACCTGACCCCACATTGTCTCCTTCACCAGTCTGTCCTTAAGTTTTCACGTGCTCTCAGTTTGGACCCATTCCAGAGAACATAAAGTACCAAAGCGTGTTCTCAGGTGAGTGTTATAACCATGACACTCGTAAAAAATTAATCATCTCTTATTCCACCTATGCATCCAGTCTGAGAGCTCTTTCAGGGTGGGATCTTACGGCAAAGTATCAGCTCATGGATCCTGGCACAAGTTTCAGCTCAGCATCCAGTCATGTGATGATGCCCACCGCAGTCCAGTTGGTGGCTTCTGCTTGCAGGTAGAAACATCTGAAACTGTACCTAAAAGAAACCATACCTCCTCCATGCACCATTCATTGACTGAACTCAGTGAGTAAAAGAGTCTCCATTTAGACTCTTTGATGAAGAATTTCACTGGAACAAAGTCTTTGTTGAGGCAGTTACTTCACCTACTACAAAAATTAGTAGACACTTTGTGACTCTACAGAAAAGAGAATATTTCTCAGCGACCACTTGTGGGGATAGGCAGACGAGTCTACAGCCAGTTTTTTCAGGGGGCTTTGACGGAGGTATGGAAGCACAACTGAGCACAAGTGTTTATGGTTCTGTATTATCTTAAGATGGTCCTGAGAAGAGATGAAAGGAAAAATGATGGGGTAACTTCAAAGGCACTTACTTGAATCTAGTCAAGGTATCACTTAGCATACCCTTTATTTTAGGAGTTACATAGAGACAAAAAATCAAGAGCACCATAGTGGACCTCAGTACCTTGAGTACCAGGGACTAAAGCAACAGACTGCAGTAAAACTGTGTGTTGTGGGCCACTACTGCCTCTATAAGTCATTATTTCCAGTAGAAATAACATGTAGTACCATGAGCCACTGATGTATCTCATGGGGAATTTGCAGATCTCCTTTAATTATCTTGAGTCGCTAGTGAATGCAAGTAAATAAATCAATGCAATCTTGATCTTCTTAGAATTGAGTGGGTAGAGGGTTCCTTCATTGCCTCAGGAGTCTCTCTCATGTACTGTATCTTGGTTATTCAGATTGATTGGGCTATTCAGCATGGAGGTCCAAGTTTCCCTCCTCATGCCTGACGTTGTCAACAAGCAGAAGAAAGAAGATAGACTTCCTTGGAGCTAGCACTGGGTTTCAGTGGTTATCTGAATTGACAGTGCAGATACTGCAAGTTCATGACACCTTTTCCTTGAAGCCCTCACTTTTCCCCCTCTCTGCATGCATGAATTAACACGCCAAAGGCAAGTTAGTACCAGGATCTCCAGGAACTTTATTTTAGGGAGTCAGCAAGATCTGCTAAGGCAAATGAATGAGTGTCAGAACGAGGGGTTCTAATTGTGCTTCTATTCCAAAGATGGGTTCCTAGTTATACTAATGGCATTAGCTGACTATGAAGGGAGAGAGGAAAAGAAATCAGAAGGAACTAGTAGCAAGTATCGAGTGTATGTAGGCCTTTACTTGCCATTATCTGCTTGTGACTGAGCAGGTAAATCAGATTTCACACTATTGTTTGGAGTTCCCTGAATAGGCAAACAATGCCTGATCCAAAACCCACCCAAAATTTCAGGCAGAAGACTGATTGGCTCTTTTTCAGTGTTTTTACAACAAATGACTAAGATGGATTTGGAGCCATTTCCATACTGGGCACGGTCAAAACTGCAAGAACTGAGAATTAGTTCCATAGCTTTGTACTTCAGATTAAAATTCTCTACTGAGGTCAAACATTTGCTGACTAGTGACAGCAAAATCATCCTATATTACATGTCAAGTGTTAGCATAGCTTAAAGGACAAACCAATTTCAAACACCAGAGAACAGAATAAAGTTTAAACTGTAGGAGCAGTAATTTCTTACTCTGGAAATCAATAACATTGCACTGAGGAGAGCTGCAAAACCTCTTGTTTCTATTGCCATAAGCCAAGGCTCTCATTCCCACTCTAAGCATTACTCAGTTTCAACAGACTTTGATCTTCACTGGGAGAAAACAAGGATCCGACCTCTGCCTGAACTTGATCTTGCAGAGAAAAAGATTCCCCAGTTAGAAAAATAGAGGTTTCCGAGCTTCTTATACATCTGTTAGCTTCCCACCAGGCAGCACGTACACGCGCCTGGGTAGTGTTCCTGAGTAGTGTCCTCTAATTAACCTCTCAGAGGAGGTCACCAGCTAATTTGCTGACCAACCTCAAACTACTGAAAAAAAGAAGGAAATATTTAAAAATGCCAGGCAGTGGTTTTAAGCACGATTCTTGAATTAACTTTGCCAGCTAGAGCAAACAATCAGCACTGGCTGCTGTGCAATAACCTCATTCCTCAGTTTGCTTCTAACACTGGTCCCTCCTCACCCTCAACCTTTCTCACGAGGAAGTTTCCTGATGCGATTAAGTCATTATAGGTTTCCTTGTGTAGCTAATATAATGGAAATCTCTCAAGTGGAAGGAGATGTAAACATAAGCCAAAATTCAACTCACTACAGCTCCTAAAATGCATACAGACAAAGCCAAAATCTGAGTTACTGTTTTGGATTTGTGCTCAAAACAGTGGTGGTAACACAGGGGTGGTTTAGCTATTGCTGAGCAGTGTTTGCACTGTGGCAAGACTTTCTCTGCTTCTCACTCTGCCAGAGAGTAGGCTGGGGATGCACAAGAAGCTGGGAGGGGACATAGCCAGGACAGCTGACCCCCACTGACCAAAGGGATATCCCATACAACACGACATTGTGGTCAGCAATAAAACAGGGAAGGGGCAGGAGTTTGGCCAGGGCTGCATTTGCTGGGAGACTGGCCGGGCATTGGTCAGTTGGTGCTGAGTAATTGGGGTTTTTCTGCATCACTTGTTTTTTGGGGGGATTGGTATTGTTTTCTTTTTCTTTGTTGTTTCTTCTTTTCTCTCTCTCTCTTCACCCCATGTCCCCAGTTATTAAACTGTCTTGATCTCAGCCCATGGGGTTTTTGACCTTTATTTACCCTTCTGATTCTCTCCTCCATCCCACTGGGTAGAGGACTGAGATAGTGACTGTGCAGTTCTTAGCTGTCCACTGGGATGAAACCATGACACTTAGGCTTGAATACCTTCCAGGGACTTGCTGAAACGCACACATCAGGCCGCACAAGTTCCTAGTGAATTCCCTGAAGTGGTGAACCGGTATAGACCATCCTATCTGGCGTATTTTTCATCTCTCATTCCTCCCAGGTCCTAAAGGCTTCCAAATACATACCTCTACTGTTTCTCAATGGAATAGGGTTTCCTTCTCTTTCTTCTGACGCTTTCTCCTGACACCTCCTCCTATCCACCAGCCATAAACTTTTCGACCTCTTCTCTCCTATCTCTATCTCCACCTGCTTTCCTTCCTCTGCTTGCATTTCCTTCTCCTTGCTGATCCTGCGGCAAGCCTCAACACAGGGTCAATGGCTGAAAGCATATCGAGCCTGCCAGTGCTCTCACTTTGCTGCAACCCCATTGCTCCCTGTAAGGTGCCCTGGTCACAGCATGACCCACTGTGGCTCAGCTATGTGGGATGCACTGGGAGGATGTCTCTCTCTTCCTGGCTCACCTTGCTGACCTCAGGCTGAGGTTTGATTCTCTCTTGCCCCTACCCTGCTTTCTTCCACTCTTCCTCACTTCATGATCAGTTCTCTCTCATACAAAGGAAAGAGGGTAAAACATCTAAAACTAAGTACAGCTGTAAGTGGTGTGGCTGTTCTGCTGCTTGCTCTCCATGTAGTGAGGGATACCAGGGGGATACTATCAGGCACGTAGGATGAAGCAAAGGGATGTAACAGTGAGGGGCTCCATCCAACATATGGGAATTTCTCTTCATGGGCTTGAATCCTGCTCATTATGGGGCTTTGAGTGCGTTTGATTTGATTGGTTCATAAAGACAATTATATGACATGGCTTGCCTGTGACAGTTAGAGATGTTTTATCACTGACCCAGTGCTTTTTATCTCTCTGTTGCTTCAATTTGCTCTCCTGGAGAAAAGGATGAGGTAAAGGTATAACAACTGGTTTAGGTAAGTAGGTTTTTCGTGTTTAACATAGCCTGGCGTCCTATGTACTGCCAAATTAGCTGTGGTTGGCACTAATATGTTAGACTGTAAGTTCCAGTGTCCCACAGTGCCTGTATATTCTCTTCAGGATACCCATATCTTTTCTGTTGAAGTGGGTAAAAAAAATCTGGTAGGATTGTTTAAAGTGCTTGCATCTTCTTGGTGACCTGAATACTGTACTGCAGGAATAAGAAACAGCTAGAGGCTGTATAACAGTTAAAGTCATGGATGTTAATAATAGCATATGATAAGAAAGCGGCCATTCTGAAATGTGGAGCAGACCACATCCACAGCACCACAGAAGAGACTTCTGGCAGATATATGACTCTGCATCTTCACCATGCTTTGCTCACAACTGAAGAAGTCAAACTACAGCCTTAACCAGCAAGCAATTGTTAAGGATGCTGCACTGTTCTCTCTTTTGGGGATGGGTTCCTCAATGTTTCTACCGGGCCCCTTAACCTATAGTGTGGGGTAAAGGTTTATGTATCTACTGTTCTCCAAAAGTTGTGAGATCTTGAATAAATGGTGCAGTATTGAACATCTAAGAGCAAACTCAACTGTGGAGTGCCCCGTTCTTCGACAGCTAGTAATAGGGTACACACCACAGAAAGTAGTCACCTTAATTTTCAGAACAACAGGATGTGATACAAAGCTCCTGTCCCTAGGATGGCAATCCCTAGGACAGTTACTCAGCTGATAAGTTTTCACTGTCTTGTTGGATCTGGGACTAGATTACCCTCCATCCACTTGTGCGTACTGGCCCATCTTTCCCCAGAGATGGCTGTTAAAATCATAGCCAAGCATCTGCATAACATAGAGTGGTGTTCATAGCTTAATGACCTTCTATCTTCCTGGCATAAGTCAGGTTATATCAGAGTAAATTACTTTCTGTTCTAGTTACTTGCTTCTCTGCCTCCTTGCTTGAGGGCAGATTTTCTTTCGTGCCCCCAAAATACTGTGTGTCAGTTATTTATAAATGTTCATCAGATCATTTGCCTGTACAAATTGCAGCCTAAGTATTATCTGTGAGCTGTGTATTTCCATTATTCATCCTGGTCTCTGCTCCTGATTGGATGCCTGAAACTTTATGAATAAACAAAAAAGTGAATGATGAATAGTGAATTATGAATAATAAACAGAAGATGAGTACACTTTTTCAGACTCCTGTTCCTCCATGAATATGAGTACCCCTCTATATCAGTTGCCTTCACCAACATTCATATGCAGAGAAAATAGATTGAAACAAGACTACCAAAAAAAAAAAAAAAGGCAGGAATACAGCTGAATCAAATCAGGAACTGCGGGGTTTTTTGTGCGCAGTTGTGAATGCACTACTCAGCAGTTATTCAGCTCCAGTAAAATCCACTGTTCTGGAGACAGAGTTAGCTGGAGAGGCAAAAGCAGGATTTTTCTCCACAAATTCCCCACTAACTTCTCCAGGGGTGGACATGTTACAGTTTTTCAACTTTCTCCTGTTTCCTCAGCTGTAAAACAGAAATAATTATGCCCTTCCTTCTTCCTGTAGCACCCTCAGACTTCTGAATAAATCATGCTAAGCAAGAAAGAAGCATTTTTAAAGACCCATCAGTAACTGGCATAAATCATGTCAGCCTTTAGATTCTTAGCATTTTAAGTAACTTACAGGTATGTTCAGTGCAGATGTTGCTTAGAGAGTATTCATAAACTGTATTTTTCCCACGACAGATAATTGACAGGTTCTGTGTGCTTGACTTGTCAAATCATGTTATACCTCAAAACAAAATTTGTTCAATTCCACAAAACTTTTTTTTTCTTTTGCAATGTCCAAAACTTAATAATTATTGTTTTCCTAAATGTTAACAATTTGCCCTCCTAAGCCTTTAAAAAAGTCTTCTAACTGAAATCTGTAGAAACATCTTGGCAGTGAATGTAGGCAATTGCAATCATTCTTGCTCTAATTTATACAGCTATAGGTATGTATTTTTTCTTACCTGTGGGCTCCAGCTGTCTAAAGTTGCTGACCAGAATGGAAGCTGTGAACATGCATTTTTGAAAGGAAGTTTTTGTTTAGATTGTGAGATTTGTAGTGCTTCTCGTATCATGTTTTTAAGCATGATTCTGGATTAATTACATGTGCAGTTCTATCTTCTTTCTGATTAGGGAATCTACATAACTCCTGAAGCTTTGTATGAAAAGACAACGTGATTTTCGTCTTTAGCAGGTAAAACCCAAGTCTCTAGCATGCTACCTGTAAATGAAAACACAAATAAGCCTGAGCCTTCCATATGCGATCTGACAGTTAGCAGCTAGTTATTATCAAGAGGTTTTGAACATTTTGAAACTCAGAAACAAAATCTCCCTAGCTTGAATAAAAAACAGCCAAGCCTTCCAGGAACTGCTGGAGGGTACTCAGTCAAGGGAGCCCATTAGCCACCCAGAATTACTCCTCTACATCGGACAGAAGAGGGAGTTAAATCTGCTTTTCTTGCCGAGTGTCTCAACCTGCTTCCAAAGAGCCTTTCGCCAGCTGGGACCCAAGATGGTTATGAGGAAACCAGCACTCTTAAAATAGTCTTGGTTTTTGCTTTGGCTTTCTTAGTGACAAAAGTCAATTGCGTAGAAAAATCCCCAATATGCTTTAACCACTCTAACCATTATTGTGTAGAGTGAAATACCTTACAGATATGCAGAACGAAACCTGGATAGCTCTGATCTTTAACGCTTTACTAAGGTGAAATGACAGAAATTTCTGCATTTGTGAGATGTCAGGATCCAGATTTTTCTGGAAGAGCTTTTAAAGTAAAAAATATTTTAAACAACATTTTATACTATGGAAATACATAAGCGTTTTTACAAGTACTTTCTTCAATCACAGAAATAAGTGTTGTGTCTGTTTAGATTTTAGCTCTGACTCTAAAAAAATGTAATCGGGAAGTTCAAACTACCAGTCTAGCCTAAAGCTCAGTTAATGGAATTTTTGTGCCTGCATTTTTGCCACTTAAAAAAAAAATGATAATACAGCTTTGCTAATGTATGCTTTGGTGTTCCAATGGTCTGTAAATTAGGGTCACCCTTTTGAATCATCAGATTATAAGTGCATCTTACCTGTCTTAAGTTATCACAGCAAAAGTTACAAGATGACCTTTAGAAATGGCTAGTAAAGCACTGTCATTTACCTTGTGCTAGATCTCACTTCAGACAATCTCTTGTCTGTGTAACTTTCAGAGATAAACTACTACTTCCACTGTGCCTACACCTGTAATAGCAGCTGCCTTTTCACCACCTGTCACTCACTTTTCTAACCCCTTCCCAGTCCTGCTTTTCTCTTTTTCTGCCTACACTGCAAATCCCCATTTCTCCCAAGGAAAATGTATATATTTAATATATAAATACAAAATACAAAACATACCCCGACCTTCTATTTCTTTTCCCCTTGCTTGTCATAATGCAGGCGGTCCCTCAATGCCTTTTCCTCTTACTCCTCAATTGTTCCAAATAATCCCATCTCATCCCATTCCCTTCCTTAGTTTTCTCCTTATCTTCTCAGTATGCTCTGGCTCTTTTTCCATCACCACACAAGCAGGTTTATGCTTTCTCATCTCCCACCAGCCTGCCCCTCCAGCCCCTGCCCATTCTCTCTCCGTTTTGCTCCAAGGTCCAACTGTGGTGAAGAGCTTCCCTTCTTCACCCAGCCAGTCTCGCTGCCTTGGACTTTGACATAAATGAGCACATACTTTTGGAAAATTCTTTTTTTTTTTTTTCTTCAGTGAGGTTTTTCTTCTTTCCTCTTTCTTCCTGCCTCCCTAACTGCCTGTTCAGAAAGTCCTCTGGAAGATTTTCTTGTTCTTTTCCATGATTATTGGGGAGAGAGGAGTGGTAAAGCTGTATTTTTTATAGTGGTGCTTTTTTTTTTTCTAACTTTCTGCTAGGTCTCATCTGTCAACATAAGACAAACCAGTGTGTCTGTGTCAAAAAGGTCCATCTTTCACACATGTCTTTACTACAAATCTATTTCTACGTCCAAATGAAAACCTTGTAACGTCTATTAAAATTCAAAAATCAAACCAAGTTGAATACAGCTAAACCCAACCTCTTAACTTTTCTTCAGTGTAAACATGTTTCTCAGATTTTTAACGACTGCTTTTCACTGGCACAATATTACCATTCTGCGCTTAAATGGATGTGACTTTCTTTTGAGATGAATAGCTCCCCACTCCATGTCATACCTCGTTCTTGTGGAGTCTCTCCTTCTCTCTTCTCTAAGTTACATTTCCTACCCACCCAGACTTCTCAGACTCTGATATAGATCCCATCATCTTATTTCTGTGTGAGTACATTGACATTTACCCCGACCTTCCTCTGACTTCTCATGATAATGGACAGCTCCCCAAAGCACCCACAGAGGCACTTTGAGGTGGTTGTGGCTTTTTTTCTGTAAAACCTACGTGGCTAGCACCACATTGAGACCACCACTATCTTGCTGATCAGTATGTCTGTTTGCATGGCTTATACTTGACCACGTGCAGACATTTTTAGATACTGGTGTCTGTGAAACAGCTCATTTCAACTTGTTCTTTAGTGGATAGAAAGAAACAAGGCATTGCGTGATCAGGTTTGATGTGTTGGTGTGTAAAAGTGCCTGTTTCCCTTCACTGGCTGTGAAGGGAGCAGAGTCACTAGCTCAGATGTCAGTGTCTGTAGCTGAGATATCTGAAACTATTGAGAATTATCCTCCTTTTTTTGTGTGTTTTTGAAGTATTTTATCTTGGTTTTTAAGTTATATGTGGTTGGGAGCAATTCTGTATCCATACCTGGATCTAAAGTCTAACACAACAGGGTTTGAGACCATGAATATGTTCTCATTGTGCCACTGTAATAGTTAGACTTAAACACTGTTCAAAAAAAGACTGAAGAAAACATCTTGCAAAGGTTAGAGGAGCCACAGTGATGTATAGCAAGAATATGGAGACATTCAGAAACAGTTAATTGATAGCTCGTGTGGCTGGTATTCACAGTGCTGCAGTCACAGTGACTCTAAACATATGGCAGCAAGGATAATGCTGAAAAAGAACAATGGCATTTAGTCAACTGCAGAATATAGCACTTATTTATTTATTTATTACTATCAGTGGTATGTAAAACTTTTCTTGCTTTCCTTTGGGGGAGGTTTTAAAATTAAATCTAAGCTGCTTGGAGAAAACATGAGGTCCTCAGATTTCCATAACTATGGGTAACATTTAATGAGAGTTTTGCCTTTGTTTTGCTGCATAATTGTCTTTTAGCAATAAGCTAAATTCTAGGGCTTGTGCTAATGCTTTTCGTTTCTCCTGTGTTTGATTTTGCAGACCACAATGGCCTTGTTTGGGAAGGAGATGACTTAACAGGGCTATGACTAAGAGACATAAAATTACGAGTAATATGGTGATGATGAATGAAGAATGTTTATTCAGTATTTCCCACAATATTCTTATTGTCTTCAAAAAGCATCAAATTAAATTGCCAGGCAACAGATCTAAAGCAAATAAATGAAATACTGTTCCCTACATGCTGCAGAGTTATCCTTTGGATTTTTTTACCAGGTATTGGAAGAAAAATACCGGATATGCACACACACAGTTTTCTTGTTGAAATCTTGTTGTTTAGTTCTTAGTTCAACATTATTCTATATATGCAAATCAAGCGTGACTTTGTTTCATCTAGGTCTTGATACATATATATTAGATTAAAAAGTAGGAAACCAGGGATGAAGGCTATTGGTTTACCTTTCTTGGCTCCTTTACTCTGGGTTAAGTGGAACTTGTGGAGCAAGGAGAAGACTTTTCCTTCCTGCAGAGCAACCAAATACTGTCCAAGCAGGAAGATTCTTAAACGCAACATAGGATTCACCAAATGAAGCCAGATTGGGAAAATGCTCCAAAGATCAGGAAGCTAACACACAGGCAGCTTTCAAAGGTGATGGAAACAAAGACACTTTACCAAAGCACCCATGAAAGATTTTGTAGAATTTGTTGTAACTTGGAAATTCACATAGAAATCGTTGGATTAAAGGAAACTCTGGAGAAAAAGGCTTGGGCAGAGTGACTTGGTTCCAAAATCATTTGTTTTAATTCAGTTTTACCCAGCACATCTGGATTTTGTCTGTTTTAAAAGTGTGTGCTCTAAAAGATCTTCACTTTTCAAACAAAAATTCCTTTTGGTGCTTTTGTAGGTTCCTTAAAGGGAACGATATTAGCAGATGTACCTCAGATTTTGGGGGTTTAGGATCATGTCACTCCCCAGTCACAGAAAGTATCTAGTTTCTAGAACCAATGGAGAGTGACAACCACCATCAGAAAGTGGCTCATACCTAACTTAGAAGACAAGTGAACCTTTGGAAGCAGCTGTTTCTCCAGTGACTACACTCCCCCCAAAGTTGCATTGGTTCTTCTGATAGGAGACAGCACTTCATCATCTCTAAAACCGTCATCTGACAATAGGCTAACAAGCTCAGAATGTGATCTGAAGTTGTGAAACAATTGCTTTGATGGCTCTGCTCAGCTTGGTTACAAGAAACCTTGCTTGATAATTTATTTTGAACATCTGGCCTACTATTATTGAGCATCTATTTATAAAGCTGGCTTCAACAAAACTCTCACAGAAGTGTCTGTCTTCAATCAGTTTGTGTGTGTCTTGTGGCAACAGAATATTTTACAGACATTAGTTCCTAATTGTCCAGGGTTTTCTTGTACAAATCAGCATTCCTTTCTGGAGCTACTTTATTTAGATATGTGCTTTATTAACAGAGCTGATTCTGCATGCAACACAAATGAAAACAACTCTATTAGAGAAGCTGTGAGTCATTGCCATCATTTTATTAAATAAATTATTTCAAGATCTCAGACAAGGCATGAAAAGGTTTTAGCAAACAACTAGCAATTCCTTAAAATATATATAAAGCAATTTCTTCTTAATTTGTATTAAGTTCATTTAAAAATCTTCTGGTTTTACCAAAGGTAGAGAAGTAATTATAAGCACATTTAAAGATGCTATAGGATATTGTGGGGAAGGAGAAATGGAAATCATGATTCTCATCCAAGAACAAAGATGGAGTGTGGAAAGGTTTGATGTGCTACTGTTATTACATGGATACATCACATATCAAGCAAAGGCATGTTAGGGAACAATGACAGTTCTGTGTCTATCACGTATTTTACTCATCATACATTTCTAACAAAGATCCTCCTATTACTTTTACTTCTATTACTTTTACTCCTATTACTTTTAAGTTTGATGCTGTAGAGTCAGAAAGATGCCTTTCTTTAGGAACATTTTCTTGTTCTGGTACATGTTACAAGACTTTGTTTCCTCAGCTTCATTTAGCGCATGTTGGATGCCTGTATTTCACTGAACCCTTTTAATACATTTTGTCCGTGCACCAACCAGAGGATATAGACAAGAAAAAGGGGGCTTGTTAGAACAAAAGAGCTTTGAAGAAGATTCTTGTCGCACTGAAGTCAAGGAAAATCTTGCATTTGATGTGAGTGGAATAAAGTTTTTTCACTAACATCTGACTACAAATTTAACTGAGTAATTTTCAACTTTTTGGAGCAATATAGTCATCTGTTTGTGATAGACACCATGACTGAGAGAAAGACAAAAGAGGGGATTACTTACTTACTTATGTTTTAATTTGCTTGTGCCTTTCATTATTGTAAGCATGAGTTTCATGAAATTACATTGCCTGACCAACCTAGTGGCCTTCTATGATGGACTGACTACATCAGTGGACAAGGGAAGAGCTATGGATGTCATCTATCTCATCTTCTGTAAGGCCTTTGACACAGTCCCCCTTCTCTCTAAATTGGAAAGATACAGATTTGAGGGATGGACTGTTTGGTGGATGAGGAATTAATTCGATGGTCGCATCCAGAGGGCAGTGGTCAATAGCTCAATGTCCAGATGGAAATCACTGACAAGAGATGTCCCTCAGGAGTCCATACAGGAGACCAGTGCTATTTAGTATCTTCATCAACGACATAGACAGTGGGATAGAGTGCTCCCTCAGAGGAGCAGATGACACCAAGCTGAGTGTTGCAGCTGACATACATGAGGGTCAGGATGTCATCCAGAGGGTCCTGGACAAGCTGGAGAAGTAGGCTTGTGTGAACCTCATGAGGTTCAACAAGGCCAAGTGCAAGGTCCTGCACTTGAGTTGGGGTGATTCTCTGTATCAATACAGACTGGGGGATGAAGGGATTGAGCGCAGCCCTGTGGAGAGGGACTTGGGGTTACTGGTGGATGAAAGACTGGACATGAACAAAAGTGTGCACTCACAGTCCAGAAAGCCAGCTGTACCCTGGGCTGCATCAAAAGAATCACGGCCAGCAGGTCAAGAGAGGTGATTCTGCCCCTCTACTCCGCTCTGGTGAGACCTCACCTGGAGTACTGTGTCCAGCTCCGGAGTCCTCTGCACAGGAAAGGATGACTCTGTTGGAGGGGGTCTGGAGAAGAGCCACAAAAATGATCGGAGGGATGGAACACCCCTACTATGAGGACAGGCTGAGAGAGTTGGGGTTGTTGAGCCTGGAGAAGAGAAGGCTCCAGGGTGACCTTACAGCAGCTTTTCAGTACCTAACAAGGGCCTATAGGAAAGATGAGGACAAACTTTTTAGCACGTCCTGTCACGATAGGACAAGGATAATGGTTTTTAACTAAAAGAGGCAAGATTTAGACTAGATGTAAGGAAGAAATTTGTTACAATGAGGGTGCTGAAACACTGGACCAGGTTGCCTAGAGAGGTGGTGGATGCTCCATCTCTAGAAACACTCAAGGTCAGGTTGGACGAGGTTCTGTGTGACTTGATCTAGTTGAAGATGTCCCTGCTCACTACAGGGGGGTTGGAATAGATGACCTTTAAAAGTCTCTTCAAACCCAAACTAGTCTATGATTCTGTGATCCTGATTCTATGATTCTATGTGCAATAAAATTATATATGTAAACACTAAGTGATCCGTAGGAGATGCAGTATACCCTGCACTCAAGAAAATACTGTGAGTAACATTTTTCACATGCTTTAACGATTTTTTAGTTAGGCATTACTTTTAGAGTAGGAATTACTTTCACTTTCACGAGACTGTCATCTTTTCTGTAAAAAGAAATAAAAAGAAAAGTCCAAATACTGCTCCTATAGGAGCAAAACTCTACTATTGGTATAATGTGGCTTTAAGACATTGAATTGTCCAGAAGGTTTTTTGTTAGTGGATTGCAGTGTTTCTACATGAAACTCATTGTCTGCAAGTGGGTCTCTATAATTACACAACCTATTGCTCTGTCTGTCATTAGTCCCATAAGGAACACGAAAGATAAATTGAAGTACGATATTTTTGGTATTCCACTTCCAGGTGTGTAACAGCTGGTCAAAGCTGAGGGACACCAGGACTAAAAGCTATAAATTCTACTGGAACCTGGACCACTTTCCATCATTCTGTAATTCTCACATTAATAATAACCGCGATTGAAACCACAGGAGCTCAGGTGTGCACTCCCACTCTCTTTCCAAACATTCCTACACACACTGATCTGTCCTAGACTCTCACAGGGGCCTTGAGTGGTGACAGGCAGAAAGCTGTGACTTATGCAGCACTATCATAATTAGGGCAGAATTCACGAGTGCTTCTAGAGTTGGGGCTCTGTCAGTGTTTCCAGTAGAAATCCTTGTGTTTAAAGGTCTATGAATGTGGCCATTAAATGTCACTCCAGGTTGAACTTTGGCATACAAGTTGTCAGTGCTAGGGGGAATCTTACAATTAAAATGCAAAATCTGTTTGGTGCTTCTGAAGTAATTTTGTTACATACTCATATGCACGTGCACAAGCATCTCTGCTCATCACCACAGGTCGGGAACAGGAGGTGCATAACGTAAGTTACCTCTGTCGTTCAATCCACATATTTTAAAAAGGCAGCTCTCCACTCCTGCAGTTGCTCACAATAGGAATAAGAGCAGAGCTCCTCTCCCGTGCGTAGCTTTCAGGGGCTGGCTACTGTCCTCCACCCATCACCACCGGCAGAAATGTCACCTGCTTTACTCTGCAAGAGTGGGAGTAGGGGCTCCATTCACTTTCTGATGCCTGCTCAGCCCTCTTTAGGCACACTCTGAGATCTAGCAGAGACCTGGAAAGATGACTTGGGGTCATGCTTAGCTAAGAGCTCCTTGCCCTCAGCTGACCTGGTCTCAAGTGACCCTTCCTGGTCTACACCCTGTTTCTCCCATTCCTCAGTCTGAGCCATGCTCAGCCCCAGTCCCACAGTCATCTTCCTTCATCACATCTGAGACTGTGCAGGAATCAGGACTGTTGGAGGAGTTTCTGCTACAGGATGACTGCTTGTGACTGAGAGCAGAGTACCTAATCTCCCCATTGTTAAGGCTGTCTTTTGCTCAACAGAGGGATGAATTCATGGCTTCCTCTCAGGACTGCTGAAAATACCAGTGATGAGCACCACAGATGTGCCTGTAAATAACTGCCTAGCTCTAAGAGCATGCCCATGAATAAAAAATCATTCATTGACTATTTCCAGAAAGTGAACTGAAAGAATAAGAAAGGAGGAAGCAAATTCATGGCTTTGAATTATGCTACTTTTTGGTAACATTTGCTGTGTTCCTAGTACATGACATGTTCCAAATCCACCTGAAAGTCACAAGCACAGAATAATAAATGATGCATTTGCAGAGTAGTAACCTCCAGACATTAAGCAGCTTGCATACCAATAACATTTAGAAAACTCGCTTCCTTACATAAGGTTTCCTCCCCAAGCAGAGGAGAAATATCCAGTCGATGTAGCTGTAAAAGAAGTGCAGGAGCCAATAGATTTCAAAATATGAGATATGGAGAAATGTCCATTTCAATCAGTCATCATGAACATTCTTATTTATGATATGTTATAAAAGTTTATTGCCCGTTTTATAACTCTATCTGCCCAAAGATTTGATTTAACCAGAAAACATGCCATTAATGTGCATTGCCAGCAGGCCTACATTTTCATGTCCTGAAAGTTGTGACAGCTTAGCCTAGGCTTTTGCCAAGCTGTTTGTTAGTGAACATGAATCCTGCAGGTACTCCGGGGAAAGTCTGCACTGTGACTTGTAAACCTCTCAGGAGCTGAGAAGAAAATCTGTGCTCTGAACATCTACCAGAGAAAAGAAATACGACTTGTGTTATTATTAACTGAATATGTCCCTATTTTTACTGCCCCGTACTGGAACCCATAATCTAAACTGCTGGGTAATTTTTAAATCATCACTGATGTATTTTGCCATTATAAGCACTGAAGTCTCACCTCAGCCAGACTGAGAGCTCAGCTGGCCATGCTGGCCATGGGGAAAGTTGTCGCTTTCACAGGGACAGACCAGGAATTGCTGGAGGGTTTTCCTTTCTCTCCTCCTTCCCTTCCTAAAGCTGTGGTTAGAAATATTTCTAAAGAAGAGAAGGAGGAGGCAAACATACCTCTCCTCCTCCAACAGGAGAGCTGAGGAGTGAAGTTACTTTCCCTGTCCTTCTTCACCTTTTGCAGTTGTCCTGGCATGGAGGGAGGCTGGTGGAGGTTTGCTTCCTGCCTTCCCTCCCTCGTGTGGCCGGGTCTCCCAAGAGGTGTTTTTGGTCCTGTGTGGCTCTCCAGCACTGATGCGTGGCACATTGCTCCAAATTTGGGTCAGAGTAGGCATGCAGATGGGAGGCTTCACTGACTTATTGCATGTGATTGTTCTGATCTGGAATAAAATGAGTGGAGGGCGTTTTTTTACATTGGGAAATTAAAGCTAATTTTTTTTTTTAAATGAGATCTTTGGGACTTGAGCAGCAGGCTGAACGAAAACAGGAGTCAGAAATGTACCATTGCACCCACAGATTTAGATACCTCTTCTGTGTCTCTGTTTTTGTTCCCTCAAAGGCAACAGAGAAGAGGACATGGTGGTAAGTTGAAGGCAGTCAGCTTTGCTTTATTAACTGTGGATTAAGCCATATAGCTCCACACTAACTTCTTTCAAACTCATAGTTGTGGGAAAGAGGGCGGGGGAAGGCTAGAGAGGCAGCTAATACTCTCACTTAATTAAATTTAACTAACTTTCTTCAGCTACTTTAAAATAAACTTTCAATATGCATATGTGTCCTGATTAGCCTTCTGACCATAGGCACATGGTCCTCCTATGCACAGTGATGCATCATGTCCTGTCTCACAAACATCAAAGCTTCACACTGACCACAGAGGAGGACACTGGTGAATGATCAGAGATGGAGCAATCCCTGCATTTAATCTGCATTACCCTGGATTCAAAACTTCTCCTGAGCCAGTGATGCAGGGACACAGCAGCAAAACAATCACACGCAATCAAATAGCAGTCAGCGTAGACGTCCTGGTCAGCAACTGGTTGTCCGGAGTTCCAGGAAAACTTACCAGGAGATTAACTACTGCAGAAGCATCAGCTCACAGACGTGCCTAATTATTTTATAATATACAAGGCAATATCTTGTGCTATCAAGCTCTGTGTATCAAGCATCAAAAACTGCTGGCTGAAGAAAAGCCACGTGAGCATGTTGTGTATAGATTTTAAACCAAGGTGCCTAATGATACTGAACTGTTAAATTATACAAGCTTTCTGCTTTCAGTGCTGTTACACGAGCATATAAGGTCTCAAAATTTGGTCCTCTATCTTCCAGTGAATGGATTTATGTTCAAAGACAAAGAAAAAAGAACATAATAGAAAAAAAAGTAATGCCATCCTTTTATTGCTATTCTTTCCTTTGTTTTTCAAATTCATCAGAAATAAAGACCTGTGAAAAGGATGAGCCTGATCTTGAAAATAGAATAGGAATATGCTTAACTTCATTTGCTTGGTGGATGAAAATTTTACCACTCTGAAAAATCTTTTGGACTGCTAGGAGGGAAATTATGAGAAAATATAACCTTTTTGGGATAAACAAGAATGTAAATCATTCTGAGTTCAGACAGTGCTCAGCTCAAGAATGTATCAGCTTCAGAAAAGATTAATAAATCGGTATTTCTTTCTGTGCTCTTCTCTGGAGAAAACATCTGGCTTTGATTAAGCAAATAAAGATCAAAAGAGCAGAGATAGAAACATATTGAACACCTGATCCAGGGTACGTATGACTGTTAAAAGAGAAAGTTGCCTCCTCTGCGTCTTTACTTGTGGGAAGGATATATATTTTTTGAAGTATATAGCATTATTGATAGTGATTCTGTATGGTAAGAAATGAAAGTACCTTTAAATAATGTTTGCCCTGTTGTAACTGACTTAACAGCTTGTTTAGAAACTTGATCCACGTATAACAGAAATTACAACAGTATAATGTGAAGAATGCTGTAGATTAATCTAATGGCAGGGTAGCAGTTGCACACCTAGCTATCCTGTCTCTATTGTTGCATGTTGAATCAGCCTAGGGAACTGTAGAGCCAGGTAACAACCTTTGTCTTGCCAATGTGGTTTAAAACATAAGAGTGAAAAATGGGGTGGAGCTACAGGACAAGAAATGAAGCTTGTCATTGATGCTGTGGTCAATGAGGTTTGAAACGCAAGCAGAGACACAGTAGGTGAGAAGCAGGACAGAAAGATTGACTTTAACAAGCCAGAAAAATTTATGATGACAAACACTATCAACCTCAGAAAAGCCAGGCAATTCCCTTTAGTATGCTTGGGAAGTTTATTTTTATTTAATACAGATATTCCTTTTAAGATGTAGTCTTACATGGTGATGAAAGAATGCCTGTTCATCCTTACATTAATTATAGTCTGAATGCTTTATTTTTCATGAACAGCTGTTGACATTTTTTTTTATCTCAGTAACCTCGCTCAAGTACTGTTGCTGGTGACTTCTTTTTGCTACCCTGGTTTTGGATAACAAGCCTTAATAGGAGACATGCTGTTCTCTGGATGAGACAAAATGTTCTCACAACTTAACAGATATTTCCATTGTAAGCTTGGCACACATGGTCAGGGGTGAACAAGCTACTGAACTATATTATGCCATCCACTTGTGACTCACCTGCCATGTTTTGTTTTTAAAATAACATGGAATAAATTAAGGAGCAAATGAAACAGAAAAGGAATCTTAGGTTTTGAGCTGCAGGGAGAAAAAAAATGAAGACTGAAGCACATCAGATTTTAATCTCCAGTTTCATTTAGTTCTCCATTTCCTAGGTCTAAAATGAATCCAGTATTTTTTGTACCTCTGCAGCATAAGTACAGGGATAGTTCTAGGAAATTAAAAGGAACTAATCATCTGATTAACTTTAAGCACAAGATTAAATATCAATAAGGTGAGGGCCTCTGTAAGGATCATCAAAGGAAGAATGGCATTGTTACAAAAGGCTTGTGAGTTTGAGAAATTTTCTTCTGTTAGAGAAAGACCCGAAATAATTTTTTGAAGCAGTTGCAGTTATCTGTTCTCTAACAGGAAATACAGGAACTGAATTGGACAGCTGGCTTACTTCAGAAAAACAGAGAAAACATAATCTGTGGTGATGGAAAATTTATAACATTATCATATGATTAATTTTTGCAAGATCCAGACTTACCCCTAAACCCAAAACTTCCTCAGAACTCAGACTTACCAATATTCCTAGAAATCCACTGTAAAAACCTAGTAGATCAAAACCACTATTAGAGGGGGAAACTCTGTGACTCCGGACCTCATGCTGTAATGTATAGCCAGAAAAACTTCACAAATGTACAGTTCAAAGGGAAGGACAAATTCTGCCGCTGCAGGCAGGGATGAGCTAAAGCATGTGAGTTGCACAAGAAGAAATGGCTTTTTTCTAGTTTCCATTGTCTGAAGACTACAGGAGTCCTAATTATGGTCCAATATCAAATTGGATTAGAAAATCTAGGAAAAAAAATCTCAGGCTTTGCGACAAATTCTGAAAATCTAACACGTTTCTGATGAAGTGCAGCAATCCCTGAGCTTACTCTAACCAGTCTCCTTCAGAGAATGGGGGGATTTTAGGCAGCCCTGAACTTGGTGGGGATGATTCACCCACTTGAAAAATGTCTTTAAACCAAACCAAATTTTAAAACTAAGCAAAGAAACACTAACATAAATATTAGATGAACACTATTAGAGACATACCAGAACATGGCTGATTCCATCTGCAATTTTAATTTAAATCGGATATTGTTTTTTATTTAAGTTAATGGTTAAGTTTCTTTTAATTTTAATGGATGGAAACCATTAAAAAAAAAAGAGCTGGGCATGATATTCTTTATTAACATTTTAAATAAGTTTGTTTTCTTCTGCGTGATCAATATTGATGAATAATAGGAAATGAACAGGTCTTATTTGCAATATTTCTAACACAGCTGTGTAATCTGGCATAAGAATTGTGATTTATTTGTGTTCATATTGTTTCTCATATCTCACATGGTTTCAAATTATGTTTATATAATTAAAATTCAAGGATTTTTTTTCTTTTTTTCTTTGTTCTTTAATGCAAAAAGAAAAGGATAGCAATTTGCATTTAAAAGTTATTACTGGTTACATCAGCAGTTACCCGGATAAATTAAAGTTTAGGGTTAACAGAGATTAACGAATTCAGTCTAACCCTCAAATTAGCTTTAAGAACAAGGTCCTGGGGAAGGAAAAACCCAGCAGTGGCCACTGTATTTTTACAGAGATTTGCAATGTTAGCTTCTGATTTGCATAGTTTTTAATAGCCAAAAGTTTGCCTCCTTTATAATTAGGCAGAGAAATTTGAGGCCAAAACAAACAGGCACAATGTGAGGACACTCATGGGAAAACATCCCCAGAAGTACCCTAGTCTGTATGAGAAGCTTCCCAATTCCTTCAGCAGCTTGGAGCACAGGTAGCATAAAACCACTGTTCTTCCTCTTGTGTGGTGCTCCCTGAAGGATAAGAGAATCCTTTCTATACATAATGAAGCAGTATGCCTGCATGTATAGGAACGTTTTCACAAAATCATCCCAAAGTTCACAGACAAAACGTGTCATCTAACACAGAGATTAGTACGTGGTTAAATCCCTATGTGCAAAACTTCCTTGAACCCCTGGGCTTCTCCTTGGGGATATCCATCTAGAAACTATCTTATAATAGAATCATCTGGTTGGAAGAGACCTTTAAGATCATCAAGCCCAACTGTTCACCCTGCACTGCCAGGATCCCTAAACCATGACCCTCAGCACCAAATCCACATGGCTTTTAAACACCTCCAGGGATGGGGACTCCGCCACCTCGTCAGCCTGTTCCAATGCTTAATGACCCTCTCTGTAAAGAAATTTTTCCTGAAATCTAACCTAAATTTCCTCTGATGCATCTTAAGGCCATATCCTCTCGTCCTGTCATTCATAACATGGGAGAAGAGACTGACCCCCACCTCACTACAACCTCCTTTCAGGTAGTTGTAAAGAGCGGTAAGGTCTCCCCTCAGCCTCCTCTTCTCCAGACTAAACATCTCCAGTTCCCTCAGTCGCTCCTCATAAGACCAGTTCTTGTGTTGACCTATCCCAGCCTGTGCAAGCGCATCTTGAGATGGGCTGCAGACAAAATGTAATATGTGTCCCAGTAGCTCTTGCATTTTTTTTACAGACCTCACAAGGACTACTTTATTGATCTGTATGAGTACTAAGGATTTAACAGGAGGTAGGCACTCTGTGACATCTACAGCCCACAAAATTCCAGTGACTACATTCAAATTCTTGATATTACATAGAATGTTTGGGGAAGGGTGCCTGAGGAGTATTTCTAGTAGAAAGTTCCTTCCATTTGCTTTAGTCCATTTTTCCATGCAATGACTCACTTCAGAGACTGGTGAATATGAGCTTGTTTGTAGAGGTTTTACCAAGAATGGGACATTGCGACTGGACTATAGATGTCAAAAGTACATGAGGTGTTGAGCGTAAAGGGAGTACAAGACTAGGTAGCCCTATGAAGGCTGAATCAGACACTGGGTCTTTGATTCTAGCTGTTGTGTCTATTATGACACATGGACTAGGTAAATCCAAAATCCCCACCAGACAAAATCTGAGACAGTCAGTAGAGACATGCAATGGTTAGTGCTCTGTGAGGAAAGATCTTTATTAACTGACTCAAAGATTTCGAACAGGTGTACATCTTCCTCTAACACAACTTAGATAACACATGGCCAACTGTAAGAATGTAAATGTTCTGTGTGTTTGCCCATTTCTCCTATTAAAAATTCATTGGGTGATTGTTGGGCTCTTAGTTCTCTGTTAGTGATTTTTTGGAAGAACCTGGTACACCAAGTCAGGAGAACAAGTACCACTTACACTTTTCGTTTCCCATTCCTCTCTCTCCAAGCAGTCTTGATGTGCAGGTGGCCGACAGGGAGCCCTCTGCGGTCGCTGGGCGATGCGCTACACCACTTCAGCGATTACCCTTACTCAGCTACTGCTGCAGCACCTTTAAGTGATTGCTATAATAAAACAATGCTTCATGTGCATGGTGACCAATGCTGAGAAATACCATCATGTGGCTTAGTGAGACCCACGCTGCCTCTTGACCTTTTGCACCCAGT
>NW_010418236.1:14456-17227 GCF_000710305.1 Buceros rhinoceros silvestris | reverse complement strand
TGCTGAACCATCATGTTGCTGAGACCAGGAAAGGTCCAGTCATGGGACAAGCTGCCCTTCAGCTGCAACTGTGCCTCAGAGATAATGCACAGACTGTCTCACCTGACTGATGAGTAAAAAAAGCACATTCCTTGCTGATGCTGTCACTGCAGTAGATTTTGTCATAAATAATCCTAAGACTTTTGGGGGGTTTGTTTCTGGGTTCGGGTTTTTGTGGGAGTTTTTTGTTTGTTTGTTTGTTTTGTGGAAACAAGTACATTTGGCCGTGCATTTGTTCCTTCCTATACTGCCTTCTCCAGAGAGACTGGGGTGGGAAGGACTCATTCTTCCAGTTCCTGAGTGCTCTTTTGAAGAATTATTCGGGACTGTGTCTTGCCACCTTCAAACACAGCACTTGTCTCCTGGAGATGTGCCAGAGAAGCTAAGAAGAGTGCTGCATCACAGGGATGTTCAAAACCAGAGAACTTGACAGCATGCAGATCCAGACATGGACACAGGGTCCAGACAGAGCAGCCTGGCAACTTTCCGGCAGTTATCAGTGAAACAGTGAGACACATGGGTCTATCACAAATCCAAAACACATTATGCTTGGGAGAAATCCTTGACTTCATACAGTTGGTATAAAATCAAACAGTATGCTGCAGCACAGGCTGGCTTATACAGCACACATGAATGACATTCCTTGAAGGATTTGTGGCAGGTGGATAATCATGCAGGTTGGGAGATTAATAAAACGAGATAAAAGATAATAAAAATTATTTTATTGAACTATTAGTTAGTCTCTCTGTGTATGAGTATAAAGATTAATATCGTCGTCTGTTCAAAAAGGACAGCCTATTCATTCAATCTTATGCTTCAGATTTAGAGCAAAGTTCTCACAGCAAGATGGTATCAAGCAGCTCCTGTTGGAAACTCTGCAGGCAGCACCTCTGAAAATCTCCCCACAAGATTACTTGAAAGTCCCTCCCCAACCACAGATGCTGTGTGCACTTTTTTGAACCTGGACCTTCAAACCAGGGTCATTAAATAAACTGAATATTTCAAATACATACAAATTTCTACCTCCTTCCTGACAAATCTCTTTGGTGGAATTGTCCCATTAAAAAGACTTTCTATTTTAGAGACTTTCTGTTCAGCCAGTGGAAAAAAAAAAAATTGAAATAAAAATTCTAAACAAGGTCTAAAAAAAAATCTGTCATGATGTAATTCTTCAGAAGGCAAATGTCTTCCAGTAATCATGAGACTTTTCCCACAGCAATTTGGGTAGCCACAGTGCTTGAAAGAAGATGGGTTATGTGTGCATTTGCCTAGATAATGAAGGAGGCAGGGGCAAGAGTCCCTAAAAAATCCTGGCTTAACAATAGAGCAAAATTAATGATAAGACAGGACTGAGAAAAAACAAATGTGCTAGGCCTGCTACCCTGTTCTTCAGGAGCTCGGCAGCTGCCACTTAGGTCAACTTCTCAAAAACCAAACAAGAAGTTCATCACTCCTTCCTGTCAGTGTGGATTTCTTCAGGAATATGCCTGAAACCTTTTCTGACATGAGTAAAATGCTACTATAACGAAGATTTTTAATTTCTTTCAAAACTTTACCTTTTCTAAAACTCCCAATTTCTAACTGCATTTTGAGACATATCAGGTAGCAAAATTTTAAGCCACCTAAACTGACAACTTTCACGGGTTATTTTCTGTGTTCTTAACTGAAAATTTGTAGAAAGACAAATGCACTATAAAAGTGAGTTGGGTAATCTTATTTAAAAATAGCAGATGAGTTAGCTAAGATTGCAGGTTTTTTAATCTATGTTGAGTGGTTCTAGTTAAGTCCTTTGTTAATCAAGTAGTACCATATGGGAATGTGTGTCATTTCTGTTTGGAACTGACATGAGACTTTGCTGTCTTTCTCTTTGTGTTCTTTCTTTTTCTCCTAGCCCACAACTTTCTTCCATTCCTTGCATTCCAAATATACTGAAAAACATGCCGAATTATTTAGATAACTCCCAAACTAATTCAGCAAAACTCTGGTATGCAAATGGATTGGGTTTGTCAGTGTCGAAAATTCTACCTTTAGTAGCTGATGTTTAGCATTTTCGTTTTTTCATATTTTGATTGGAACATAAGTCAGTTCATTGGCAGCATATGATATGACTACTTCTTTTAGTAACTGCAGGACAAAAGCATGTCCTCTGAGCTTCAATATTGGGATTTTCCCCACTTCTAACAGCTTTTGAACATTTCTTCTGATCCTAATGTATTTTAAATCCTCCTTTGTATCATCTTATCAGCTGACCCTAGACAACTGCTTATGCTCTTTTGTCTCCCTTATCTGTTTTCTATTATTAATAGCTTCTAATTTACATTAGTCACTATGAACATCCTCTTTTTTTTTTCTGAACTGTTTTATATTATTCTGTAATTAATACTTGGTTTTTCCACATTCAAGTGTAAAAATCAAGGCTTTTTTTCTGTTTTTTACCTACATGTCTCTCTTCACAAATTGCAAGATTGTGACTAGACAATATTTTAAAACTAGTTTCCAATTTTTATTTACAGTTGTTTGTTTAAATTATAGTATTCCAGCTATATGCTCATTTGCCATTTTGTCCTAGATAGGACATTTTGCCTAAATAGGTTATTTGTCCATTTTGCCTAAATAGGTTATGACCACTTATTTCAACACCTCCGTTATGCAGATTTTTCTATAGGAATGCCACAGAAATGGATTTTCCTTTTCTAAAGGAAAATTTCTGCACTGATACAAGGACAGCTGAC
>NW_010418236.1:0-14358 GCF_000710305.1 Buceros rhinoceros silvestris | reverse complement strand
GCTCTTCTTCACTTAGCAAAGGTCTGGGTCTACCTTTCATTGCAGCTAATTCACTGTCAAAGTCTGTTGCTGGTTCAAAGCTCTCTGCAAGTACAATCACAGCAAGAAATTGTGGTTACCTCAAGAGCTGCCCAGGTGGAATTTCACCTTCACCAAATTGATTCCCTTCCCATTTGACATGTGGAGGCACAGACCAATTTCTTAAACCCAAATGCCAGCTCAGCTTAGTACAAACACATTTCGTCAGCTGCAAAATAAGTGAGTCTAAATTAAACATTCTGAATGGTTAGAAATATTTGAATATGCTGGTGCCAGTGTCAGATTTTCAGTTCTTATTCTGCAAGTATAGCAACTACCTTCAACAGACAGCTGTTAAATACTAGTAGGTTTAAAACACGTGTATGAGGGTCTGCATACCTACCG
The DNA here is from genome assembly GCF_000710305.1 of Buceros rhinoceros silvestris. NCBI lineage: Eukaryota > Metazoa > Chordata > Aves > Bucerotiformes > Bucerotidae > Buceros > Buceros rhinoceros. The sequence continues at coordinate 13,935 of NW_010418236.1, read as the reverse complement.
GAAATTGCTTAAGGACTTGAAAATCAAATGAGGCTGAAAATTACAGCCCTGGTAGCATGCGAGTGCTTCCAAGCCATTCTTATAAATCCCTTTCGTGAGGGCTGTATAAATTAAAGAACTTGATTAGCTTTAGTTTGACTGTGCGAAGGATATATTTATTATTGAAAAAGAACTCCTTTTGAAGAAAGGAATTTTAACTTTGATTTTGAAAGGTCATTTTGAATGGTTGTTACCATTGTACTGAACTCACCAGAGACCTGTGTTTGGGAGATATTCACGTGGAGCTACGGTAGGTGATTCAAAAGACCCTAGCACAATAGAGATTTGGAAATTGATAGCTGAACATTGACCATTTGTCATCTGAATGACAAAAATAACTCCCGCTTCGAACTCGGGCAATTTATTCTGAGCTGGCAGCAACCTCCACAGAGCATCCCTCATCCTGGCTCCAGGGTCTGCTCCCTGGTCTGCTCCACTGCACCCTCCACCTCCCCTTCTCCCGTCCTTTGCATTTGAGCGAGGCACACACTTTTACTTTTCTTTATTTGGTCAGTAGCTTGTTTTTTTTATTTTTCTTAGCCACTGACATTTCTAACCAACTGTGTAGCACTTGCCAGGAAAAGTTTGCTGCTTCAATATATTTTCCTCCATCTCATAAAGGAATAACATAGTATTGCTGTTCTTAAATTGGAAATTGCTTTTCTTTCATTTATTATTTTCCTAATGTCCTCTCTGTATTTTGGAGCTTTACTGAACAGAGTCTCTTTCTATTTTTGTTAGTCTGTAAGAGTTTTCTTTATTATTATAATTTTCTAAAAATCTAGTTTTGCTTTTAAAAGGGACCTTGTCGCGTGACATTTTGTTATGCAACTGTGCACTGATTATCAATGTTTAATTAAAACCTGTCATTGAAAGGTGACGTCCTTCCTAAGGAATAAATTTACCTTAGCAATGATAGTCTAGAGGGGCAGTTTTCTCCCTGTCACAGATCGCCTTAAAAGACCAGAGAGACGCACAAGAAGAAAACCAACAGTTCTGTGCATATTTATGGACTTGTTGTGCATGTGGTAAGTACTCTCCTGACAGCTAGTGTTAAATCCAATCAATCATCACTTAAATACATCACTGTGTATATTCACCTCACTCCTTAATTAGCATTCATTAGCAATTAATCAACACAGCAGTAGTCTCCGGAAAGTTCAACAATCCATAAGGTACATTTACATTAAAGATGAGCAAGTGAACATTTGTTCCACTTCAGCTAAGTCTGCAGCGTATTGTCGTTTCTTCAAAGAGTGAAAAACATTGATCAAGCAAATGACTGATTGATTGATTGATTGATAGATATAACGTGCCATCTATTCCCTCTGAAGAGCATTTTTCTTCTAACTAAAGGACGGTAATTTTACTCAGAAAAAAGTCTTCAGTATCCAGGTTTACAGTCCTTGTTTTGACATACTCATTAAACAAGTCTTCCTGCCTTAAATCCACTGACTTTTCAGATAAACTGTGTTTCTCCATATCTTTCAATCTGTAAAATAAGACCCTGTTCTAGGGTACGGAGGCCCAGACATACCACCTTAGCATCAGACACGAAATTAGATTTGTTTTGCTTATTCATTTCTTTAGACAAAACAATTAATTAGTAGTATTTCCAAGACAAAGTGAGGAGAAAAAAGAAAAAGGATATTGAGGAATATGAAAAATACAGCCTTACTTTTCTGTTCTATTGTATTTAAGAAATAATACATCTTAGCAGTTTCAGAGACCTTTACAACTCTGTGGAAAATTAACTAAGTTTAATTGAAGTAGTTGTTCAGCTCTGCTTATGACATAAATAATGATATCTTCAGTGTTTATTTTAAGTACTCTTCAGACTTTGTAAAAGTGAAATGATATAATCAGGTTATGATTTGATTGTCTGTTTTCTTTTGTGATAGAAAACATGTATTTCAAAATAAGGGGGTTTTAGCCTTAGATGCACAAATTAATGAAACTGAAATATTTGCTTTAATAAAAATACGAAGTTGTTGAGACACCAAGTAAACATGTATTTCTTTTGTAATTATTTTGCCTTCATGGAGCTGCATTTAGCTGCTATTACTGTGTTGTGAACATGATGAAATGTCCAGTATCTGTTACATATGCAGTGTTATGTGAATATTGAAAGCTTTATTTTTAATGCACTGATTACAGGTTTGGGTTGCTACTTTATCTCGTATATCTCATTAATATCTCATTATAATATATTTCATTATTAGTTTCGTGATTTCTTTTTAATTATCTTCACATACAAATGCTTTCTCTTCCCTGGCCATGACTTGATATACCCTTGGATAGAAACGACTGCAGTTTTGCCACTGACCTTGCTGTGGCATACCTTGAAATTACTAAGCCATTTTGCAGTACAACTCATCTCTAATTCTCTCTGTGGCAGCTCTCTTCCTTCATTTTTGTTTGTTTATTTGGTTCGTTTTTTGTTCGTTTTAACATTCATCCTTGTTTCACTAAGTATCTTTTCATAGTGTCAATGGTTTGGTCGAGGTAAAACCAAGGTCCGATGACGGTAATCCCCCTGCCTCTCCCACCAGAGATAGGGGAAGGGAGAAAAGAATTAGTGAGACCTCTAAATGTTTTGGGAAACTGAAACAACGTTTAATAACACCACAAACAGGGATATATTAAATACACAAGAAAACCAGTGAGATATTGAGGGTTTGGGGAAAGCGAGGATTAACCCGCGGTTGGTAGCAACAGTGAAACCCGACCTGCGGCAGTGATCCGAGGTGGCAGCGGCCACGTGGTTCTGCTGCGTGACTGGAACACAGGAACCCGCGCAATTGCAGTATTTCCGACCCCACGAGTAAAAGTAGAATTTTCACAATCCTACCAGTCTCTATCGTGGGTTGAGGCAAAAGCAAAAGCAAACAGCTCTCTGGCGCATGGGCAGTCCGGGCTCAGCTCGGCGCGGCAGTGCGGCTGTAACTTTACCGAAGAAGTGACGGCGGCTCCCAAAACAACGAGGGGAGTTTCCGCTCTCCCCGTGGCGCAGCTGTGGTGAACGCAGCAGCGATGGGGCTCGGTGGAAGAAGCTCCAGGGGTCTCCGGCGCAGCGCGCGTGGGTGGGCTGGCTCCGAGTGTGTGCGGTGTGGCTGTTTCTCACGGCGTGGCTGTGCTCACAGCGGTGGCAGCTGTGCTCGTGGCAGCTCAGCAGTGGTTCCTGGCGCGGCTCGCACTGGCAGGGATGGATCGGGTCCCGACAAGCTGCGACAGCTCCGGAGAAGGTGCGGCTTAGCGGTGGTCTGGGGCGACTGGTGCGGTGCGAGCAACGGTGGTCCAAGGGGTGGCAGAGAGTGCAGAAAGACTGACCTAGTGAGGGTGCGGCACGGCTTTTTAAAGCAGAAACGGCACAAAAATTGAACAGATCCACGAAAACTTTTAACCAATGAAAAAAATGGAGATGCAGCTGACGTCACATGGCAGAGAATACAATTGGCTACTTAAAGCAAATTCTCCTAAAAGGGAGATCTTCTGCCAACCCATCACACATAGCTGTACTAATATTTCAAGGCGGATGTTTACTACGGTTGGAATAACCTCAAAGTGAAGTACTGTGAATATGCTTAAATAGTGATTTATATGTCTTACATGTGTATTGCAGGAATGGGAGGAGCAGGATTTGTTTTCCATATTGCAGAAATGGGGAGAGTTGCATGGTCATTCTGTTTAATGAAAGATTTTAACATTCCGTTTCACTGATTTGAAATGAACACTTCCCTTTTTGAAAGTCTTCATCTCCTTGTAAGGACTTTTTAGACCTGTAGACCCTGAATGCTCACAGCAGGGAAAAATTATGTTATGGAAAATTTGGTAGGTCACATCTGGTACCATGATACCTGCAGAACCCTGCTGGAAATAAGGCCTTCTCTGCAAAAATATGTTGATGTGAACAGTAAAAATTATTCAGCATTTAAACAAAATAAAATATGAAGCATAATTAGTCCTAGAACTTTCATTTTTGCTAAGACTACTCTCCCCCATCCTTCCTCTCTGCTTGGTTAGCTTCTCACAGATCGCTTGGCTGGATTTGTAGAGGCAGGAGTACCAGCAACCTTTGCTAGAGAGATAGTAAAAAAACCAATGGTGTGCATTCCATTATGGGTTTATCTGCCCACTCCTATGCTACCATCAAAGGGCTCTGACCTAGCACAAAGATGGGCATCACTCCTTTTTACCCAGGCAGCCTGTCTTCTGTGCAGGAAAAGCATTCACAAAATGCCTTTTTAAACTTCACTTTCCATATGACTTTGATTCAAATTTTTATTCCATTTAAACACAATCCCCCAAATGCACACATTTTATTTTTCACATAAGCACTGAAATTTGTTAAATTAAATCTTTATTTTGCAGAGGGAAACCCAGCAGTGATTTGTACTTTATAAACTCCTTTTCTATTTCTAGGAAACTTCAATGAACAATTTTATGGTATGATGATAGTACAACAGGAAGAACTTGTAGTCAAGATGATTAGACAACCACTAACATAAGGCACTACTGAATTCTCAACCCTACGGGCAACAGAAATGGCAGAGCAGATTTTAGGGAAATTTTACACATTAGTACATAAACAGTCTGTCAAGAAATCGCGCCCTTCAGATGTCTGCCTCTGACAGTCTTCAAGACATTAAAAAAAAACATAAATGTGATTTGCAATAGAGACATTTTCTAGCCTTAATATACAGAGACTGTCACCACTAGGCAAATTCAGGAATATCAACTGTAGATTATTAGAGTCTAGAATGCCGGTACAGCAGAGTGGCACGTGTGGATGTATGTTACCCAAAAGATCATGAAATTCTGTACTTGGCGACTGATTTGATCTTTAGCCCACAAGCCCTTGTAGTGTGACTCTACATGCTTTGACAATGTGTAGACACAACTGTAAAATGAAAAAGCAGGGGTCTGTGAAAAGGGTCAGTAAAATAAGAAAACTGGAACTTTGTGGATTTTAACATGAATTATTAAAAGGAATGAAACGCAAGGAGAAGAAACAGAATTGAAAGGAGGGGTGAGGGAAGGAGAAAAATAGGACCAAAATACAAGTTCTGAAGATGAATGAAGAGTCTGGACCACAAATGGAAAGAAAACAGAGAGTTCAGCTTCACTGCATGCTTTGACTGATACATGTCCCCATAACTTTCTGTATGTCCAAGGGGTAGCTACCAAAAAGTGTGTAGAGGCTGCAGTGAGCTGACAGACTCAGTCCAAACACCTGTAGACAGACGTTTGAATTACAAGAGTTACAGGGGGAAACGAGAAACGCTATGGAGATGGAGCCTAAATCACATTCGCAGGTCTAGAGGTGCTCTGTCTCTTGGCTGTGCAGTTGCACTAGTCAGCAGAACCGGGGCTGGCCCTCAGGTCTCAGGAGCCAGTGTTATCAAAGTGGTACCTTTCAGGTCATTACAGTCAATAAGTCCTTTTAAATATCAAAAAGAAAAGAAAACAAAGTGAGATAATTAAAAAGCCAATTAGCAGATCAAAGTATGGGAAGCCAAGTCCTGGAGGGGAAAAATAATGCATGTATGGTAAATTAGGCAGTAAGGAAAATAATTAGAACAGAATAGTGATAATGAGATAAGCTGGGCATCAAAAACGGTGAAGTCGATTGGGAAAAAAGGAGAAGAAAATTAAGGGAAATTTTAGTGACTCTTTGCATAAATCCATTAACTATATAAATATTAGAATGAAATCTTGTCTAGAAACCACCCTGACCTCTTTGTAAGGAGAACGGCGATCCAAAAAAATTCTTAAAAAGCCATTGTTTTAACTCTTCTTCCCTAAGAAGTATTTCAGCCTTTCTGATTCAAATAGCTTTTGGGATGGGCAGATGGCTAATGGAAGACATAAGTGCCAATAGATCTTAAAGACGTAAAGGCAGACTTTCCCATCTGATCTCTGCTTCTCGTCTATTTCAGAATTCTACCTTCCGTTATCAGCAAAGACCTTAGAGTTTTGGTGTTAAACTTTGAGTTGGGATTAATGTTCTAAATTTCGTTTCCCTTGACTTCCCACCAAATGCTTTCTTTCTCTGCAGTTCTCACAGTTCTAACTTTCTCTGATGAGGTTTGATCTTGGCCAAAATTTCTGTTGGCCTTTCCTCCCTATGTTGTGAGCACACCCCCCCCTCCCTTGGCCCCATGCCTGCCTGAACTCTTGATCTTATCCCTGCTGTTGTCTGTTTGATCAAAATATGCTCTTCAGGGACTTGGTGCAGATGCAGCAAGAACGAACAGAAAACAGAAAACTTTCTTTTTTTCTGAGGTTTCCAAAAAAGACCACCCTCAAGCTTTGGCTCCAAGTGCCTTACAATATTATGAGTCCACAGATTTCTGTGTTCTCCTTCAGAAAGCCCTGTGAGCCTTTAAACAGAAAGGCCCCTAACAGTTTGCTCCCCATGACTCTGTCAAAGCAACAACATGCTTACATAAATATTGTTCAGCTCTAACCCTTTCCATGTGGCTTATACCGCAGGAAGTTCACTTTCTTCTAAAAGCCTGAACATGAGTGGGGGTAAGGATGAGTCTCAGCCTGTGAAGTATGAATTACCCTTTTAGAGACAGCTGGGACTCAAGAGAGAATGAAGGGTTTGCAATTTAACAAGTAAGAACAGGAAGGAACAGGGCTGTGGAGAAAAAGAAATAAATCAGAAGAATAAGTTGAAGAATAAACACCTCCTTTCTAATATCTAAGGAGCTTCCTAAATAATTTCAGTAGAGGAATATTAACAGTCTCAGATAAAGAACATGGTCATTGATGTCTGCACTGTATCTTGTCAACAATACAGAAAAAGAAAGGATCTTCTCTGAAGAGCAAGTAGTAAAGACCATGTAACGTTTAACAGAAGATTCCCCTGAGTGAATAACGTCGAACAATACCTCTCTTGAGTGTTCACCCATTGCTTCAATGATAAACAGAGATAAAAGGTAAGGAAGGTAAGGATGCTATACCTTTGTGACTTGAAGAAGCTCTGAGTAGCAACTCCCTATTTCCTTGCAAGTTAGAGATCAGAAGAGGAACCGGAAAGTAATACTTTCTATTTTATTTAGAGTATCTCTTACCTCCCTGATTGGTAACTTGCTTCAGGGAATGGAAAGCTGTCGTTGGACCAAGAGAAGCAGATAATACCTAGTTTCAGCTCAAATTCTTGCTGCCCTCTCGAGGCACAGTAGCTGTGCTTGAGAAGATTGTGTCAGTGACCCATATCTTTCTTCTCTCTCTGGAAACAACTCCTTTGTCATCTCTTCTCCTTGTGCAGAGGAGAAGAGGAGACATATTGCTGATTGCTAGCAGGGCAGGAAAGAAAGAAAAGAAATAAATTATCGTGTCTAGTCTCTCTTTCACAACCTTCCCTTTTATTCCAGGTTAAAAACCACTGTAATGCTCTTAAATAGCAATTAATGACAATTCTGAGTCAATTGCTGTGATGAGTCTGGAATGTAACAACAGCCAGTTGTACTTACTATCTCATATGTTTCCAGTCCTTTAAAAAATGTTTTATTTCCTGAAACAATTACATTGGTTTAGGTATATTTTATGCCCCTCTTCTCCTGGAAGTGTTACTCTACAGTGGAGTTTTTCCCCTCTGAGTTCATGACCAAAATTTCCCTAGCTTTCTCAATATGGTCCGTGAAGAGAAAATTAGGATCTTCATCTCACAGCTGCACTTAATAAAATACAGCTTCCTTTCAGCAATTTGCAATGCTAGCTTTCTTGCTTTAAATTTTTCTTTTGAAAAAATCTTGGAATCCACTAATAATGCATGAAAACTACCTGATTTTTCCAGAAACATCTGGTGGTTTGACTCATCCCATCCATAGGATTATATTTCCTTCATACAGATTCTGTGACCCTGAGTCACTCCCTCTCAGAACTCTTAGAGAAAATGGGTTGTGGTGGATGGTGACAACCCCCACACACACACACACACCCGCCCAGTTTTGTCTAACACAACAGTTTGCATCCATTCAGTAAAAAGTTGACAACTCAAGCACTCAGAAAACAGGAGATACAGAGTTAAGCTGAAAGCCCAACTTTGAGATTTTTGCCTGCTGTGAGGGGGCTTTATTTGATTACTTTCTTTGTGCATTTATTTTTGGTGAATGATGAGCCGTCCTTTGTTTTACTTCATTATGAAAACTGAACTGTTGTTGAGGAGCTGTAGGGTGTGGGATGGGCTCTTATTTGGTTTCCTAAAAGAAAACAAACTTAATTAAACTATAACTCTTTCTCCTTGGCTTATGGCTTAAAAGATAGTGCCTCTCTATTGTTATGCTTCTCTAGCAATTATTACCACTTGTAGTATACTGCAGACTAGAAGGCCTGCCTTTAATAGAGTGGAGATGTTCAGTTCATATCCCTCAGTAATTATGTCTTTCTATTGTAGCAAGGCTGTGATAGAAGTGCCCTTGGTGTAACTCACAAATGCATCACAGAACAATACCTTTAAAGTGGAACAGTATAATTCACTTTGGTTAACAGCAGCAGGATACATGTTACCATTTTGGTTCGATTTGCAGCCCTAGATGCATGAGGTTGTGTTAAAAACCACATTGCTCAAAGAAACCCAGCTCACAAACTGGTCGGTCAGTCTGCACATCTGATTACTGCACTGGAAGACCCTGCAGAAACTGTGTTAAGAGACTGAGAAAAAGTGTTCATTGTTTTTTGTGGGGCCTGATGACATAGAAAATGATTGATTTTCCCTGGACCTTTCGGGGTGTGGTATTGGAAATCACAGCTGCCAGGGCTGGCCCTGGTTCTGCCCACCAGTACAGTGAAGCTAAATGCACTGCTGTTTTATGTCTGTGTTTTCTGAAGCCCTTAATGTTAACCTGGCTTAGGTTTTCATTTACCTTTCTAGCTAATACTCTTTCTCTGCAGTTATTCTTTTTTCTTATGTCTTGTAGAGAAACATAATGAAAACAACTCTTTATGTGAAGCCTTTAAATTTGTACTTAAAAGTCTGATTGAACAGATTTAGCACTGAAAGACAAAACCTGCCTGCACTTAGAAGTGAACAAGCCTAAATGTAATCTATAAAGTAAGGAATTGCCAACTGAGTTTTGCACAACTTGAAGCTACGTATTTGTTCAGACCATCCTGGGACTTAGGAGAATGACAATGCAATGTAGATTGGGCTTCTCAGGCGTGAAGAGCACTTAGCCATAGAGGCTAGTTCTCTTTAATCTGCCCACTGCTGACAGCATGGAACAAAAGAAAAAGGGTTTGGATCAAAGAACATCTGGAAGAGAGACACTGTCTTTCAAAACCGGATTTATCTTAACTTCAAGAACATAAATAATTAGCCAAATAATTTGCAATGATAATGTTAAAACTGCATGTGTATTTGAAGGTAATTGCAGGTGAAGGAGGAAGTCTGATTCAATGCTTGGCAGTGCTAGGTTGATTTGGCAGTGCTATGGTAACAGTTGGACTTGGTGATCTTAAAGGTCTCTTCCAACCAAAACTATTCTATGATTCTATTCTTCTATGAATGCAGCCAACCCGTAGAGAGACACAAAACTTAAAAATGTTTGATTCAGGCCCTGTACTCACTACGAAATGACTAAAATTTATATGAGGTCAAATTTACTAATATTCTATATCTAATATTAATGCTGTAAACTGTAATACAGAATCTCATGCAACTGCTCATATACTGAAACATATCACTTCTTTGTAAAATCAGTGTTTAGGAAAGATTTAATACATTTATTATTTTAAAAGTTATAATAAAGTAATACTACTAATATGTTGCTCTGAAATATGTTAAATTTTACTGTTATTAAAATGTCTTTGTAAGAATTTTTGAAGAATTGCTATTATACCACCATAGTTTTATTATTAAACTTCTAGTTTAGTATGACATTTTCTTTCTTTCTTACCAGATGATAAATATCTGTTGTGTTGCTTTATTTTTCTTGAGTATATTGCTTTTGTCTTCCCAATCTTGTGCAGCATAATAATAATTTTAATTTCAGATATAAGATAGATACTTAAAATATTTTTTATTTTTTAAAAGTGTAAGATTTGCTTACACTTTTCAAATCGCTCTTAAAAGGGCTAGTAATTGTGAGATAGCATAAGAGGCAAATTATTATAGATCAGTGTGTTAATAAATTCTTGTTTGGGACATATCTTTATAAAATAGAAGATTCAGAAAAAAATCTCAGATCTATTCTAGCAAGAACATATTTAGCAAAGCTACACAAAGAGTTTAATTGTTCTGGTCAAGACAGCAGATCATGGATTACCCAGGAAGGCCACAAACCTTCTTTCAAATTTAAATACATTTTTAATAAGAAAAATCCATGTAAAGATGCAGAGTAAGATGTGTTCTCTAAGCAGAGAACACAGGTGCCACCCCTTGCTTAGCAGACAGAGTTTCATAATCACTTTTAATGGAACTTTAATTTTCGATGGGGAAGGATATTTCCTTAATCCCGGGATGTCACTGAAGAATGTCCACGTGTGCTTTGTGAAACTCTTTCATAACGTGTTTTGATGGGGACAGTCTTCGGTGGCTTGGGTGTTGGCAGTTACTTCTTAATGTGGTGATGGTTCAACTAACTCATTATGTTAAATTTATGGGATATTCAGTGGATCCCTCATTACAAAGACTCTGGCAATTTCTGACCAGGCTTGCACATGACATTGTACATAGAAGAAAGTTTTGTATTTCACTGAAATAAGCTGTTATAGTTATAGTGAAGAGTTTGTTTCATGAAGATGTTTAATTCAGAGAAGTCTGAAGTGCCCTTTTTTTATCCTGGAAAAGGGCTTCTGAAATGTCTGAAATCTTTTAAAATTGCTTAATGTTATTTATGCCATACCTTTCTGTGTAGTTAGGTCTGATCTCTCTATTTCTAAGAAGTTTCTTAGCACAATTAATTTGTTTTACTCCATGGCCTTTTTACAAATAATAGCAACTTAATTGCTGCGAAATCAGTTCTAAATTATATCCAGTTCATGCCATTCAGTCTTTCAGTCTTCTGATATTTTTTGCTCTATTATCAAAACACAACCTGTTTCATCTAGTCTCATTTTAATGATCTTTGAATGCTTTCTGAGGTAAAAATAAAGCTAAGTCCCACCTTGTATGGAAATGTATTTGCATTTAGAAAGCATTTTCATGGTCTTCCTGCCAATTTTATGGGCTTCTTCTTTAAGAAGTTAATTAAGACATTTTTATTGATGTTTTCATTTTTTTTGCCCCTGAAAAAATGATTTTAATGAGGAGTCCTACTTAAAAATCAATGACACAATCTGACTCAGGGTTTGACACTGAGAATCTATACTATTCTCAGTGGACATGAATTTCATAAGCTTAGAATCTAGAGACACATTATACAAAAGGCAAAGATTTTCCCCAGGGGTAAAATGTCAAGTAAGTTACAGTACATCTTAACAAATCAGTCTAATTGGAATTGTTCCAATACAAAATGTGCTTATACTCCAGTAAAATATATATACATATATAAGTGTTTGTAAATAATCCCTATCAAAATGCCAGAAAGTTGGTTTATGAGTGACTTCTATACTTGTTTACACTTTAAACTCAATTTATCTGTAACATATTGTCTCATGGTGATACTAGAAATATTTGGAAGTTCACCAGAAAGGCTGATAAGCTACAATTAATTAAAATCAGGATTTAATTAAGAATATAGAGAAAATTGAATAGGTGGCCTGATATGGAAATGTCAAGAAGACAGGTTTTCAGTTCCCTGGGGTCCTTGATCCAACTTCAGATAGGAGTAGCTGGGGTAGGAAAGAAAGGGGAAAAGGGGAATAGTCTAACAAGGACTATGGTGAACTTTGATCAGTTTATGGGAAATATAACTTGATGATTCTGAATGTTCCTTTCCATTTTACCTTTCTTTATCTTCCCCTGAGCCCTGCACAAGACCAAAGATATTAAATGACATTTAAAGGTATCTCAATGATATTTAAAAGTATGAAATTCAAAATCAATGAAAGCTAATACTTTTTTCAGTCTTGTGTGTATTTGGTTTCAAGGAACTGTTGCCAAAGTTTTGCCCCAAAAAATTTATGTCAAAAATATGGTTGCTCTGAAATACAGATTGGCTCCTGGGATCCATTGTAAAATTTTTCTTACATCTTGGAGCAGATAGATACTACACCTTGCTTGTCAGAGTTTAAATCAGAATCATGGTTTTTACACTTTCTTTGAGGTATCTTCTTTAAAGATATCACCAAAATAAATTATTTGACCAGAAAAATTTTGGATTTTATCTGCTGTGGTCAAGCCTTCTTCTTAACTAAGAAACAATTGTTCACAGTCATATATTCTTGTTGGAAGTCTCACAGGTCTGTGAGTAGTACTGGTCTCATTAAATAATCAATGAAAAGTAATGTTCAAAGACAATACTACAAAAATTGTTTTCTGAATGTCAAGAATTGACTATACTAAGTCAGACTATGTAGCTTGAGTACATGAGGCAAGAGTTTGAATAGACAGCTGCCATCTAGATGGCATAGATCATCCAGAAGATGGGTACCTTTACACAACCAACAAACATCAAAACTTGAGTTGGTCCCCTATAGTAAAATGTCTTTCTGTACTGGATCTGTGAGGTTCCTTGTTCTTTTGAGAAAACTTTCAAAGGCAAGACACTAGCCAGATTAGGAGGGTCCAATACTTCCAAAGCTCCCATGGCTTATTGTGAATACAACTGCTTTCTTAGGAAGACAACATCATTAACAAAAAGAAAAACATCCAATTAATGCCATTTGTAGTCAATGCAGAGAATGCAGAGTCCAGGTTCTTGTGTCCTCTCCCCAAATCAAGTTGCTGGCCAGGTCATTCAGGATGACTTTTACAATTTTATCTTTTTATAAAATAGGGATATTTTAATTCTCTTCCTTTGACAAGCATTTTGAGACTGAGTCAAATTATGTTTCTGAAATGATTTGCAATATTCAAGTGAAAGTTAGAACATGAAAACACATTATATGTTTAAGCAGAAGGTGATAAATAGATATTGAGTCAAAAATAGCACCCTGCTAATATTTTATTGTTATTACTTACTTACATTAGTATTTTGAAAATGCTGTTTAAAACATTTATGAGATACAGGAAATTTCATTCTCCAGATGAAAAAAATAAGACAATGAAAAGTTAGAACCAATGACAGTAGCACATATAAATATGGTACAACAATGATTTTGATGACTATCACAACTTTGTGATACAAAATATGAACTAAAATTTGAAAAGGCATAGGACCAAAGATAGGTCATTTTACATTATGCTATTAATGAAGAGTAAGGAACAACATGGAAACAGACAAATCTTGCAGGATAGGAAAATGACAGCTTTGGGCTCATTTTTAATAACCTGAAAGATTTATCACTCATTTTGCCTGCTGAAGCTATAGGCATTTTTTTCTGTTGCCTTTCTAGTACCTTGTGTTATTAGACAAAGAAAAGGCAACAGATATGCAGCAAAGATGGAACTGAAGACGAGAGTGAAGATAAAACATCCCAGAGATGACCACTGTGACCATGTTAGTTCAAATATGACAGTCCTCATGTTTGTGGCCGCCCTTTACTCAAAGCTTATTTGGACTTGTCTAAAATAATCACATGGATTTTAAAAAATTTATAATAGGCATTTCCCCTTAACGGAAGTTCATTCTCAAGAGTGTCTTAACACATTTTCTGATAAGTAATGAACAGTGCATTCCTTGTTACTGTGCAAGGCAGCACCCACTTTCATGAGTTCCAGCACTGATTACAAATAGTTGTTTGGACTAAGGCTAAATATGCAGACACAAATCACTGTCATGGAAGCATTTCTCCAAAGTCTGTCTATTGGAAGATCTTCCTTTTATCCCTCTGTCGCGGTTT
>NW_010418235.1:11636-23646 GCF_000710305.1 Buceros rhinoceros silvestris | reverse complement strand
TGCCCCGCGCTCCGCGGCCAGCCACGAGCTCCGGGAGGGGAGGGGGAAACGCTGCCCCGTTCCATCGGCGCTACGGAAAAACGCGGCCGCGGTGAGCTCAGCCGCGCATCTCCGCATGCGACCTTTTCCACGCGGAGTACAACGAGAACAAAACCAGTCTCGTAAACTGCCAGCTGTAAAGGGAGCATTCGCGCTGAAAGTTGGCCATAGGTAACACGGCAGCGACTCTTCTAAGTAAGTTATGTGGAGGTTGCGTCCCAGCACAGGGTTGTAAAGCTCGGAGCTCATTCCATTCTCTTCCAACGTCAGAAACTCACCGTACTATTTTCAAAGGGAAGAACAGAACCGAACGGTTGACAGTCAGATTTATTACTATACTGTGTTACGTCAGCTAACGCTCTGCCCCTCATTCCAGTCATTGTCTTGTGAGGGAAATACCATAGCACTGATGCCGTGTAGACGGTAATCACAGCAGAGTAAGTCTATTAGCTGTTCAACAAATACATTTAAGAAGTCAGTGAAGTTACCCACTGGACGTGTACAGCAGTTATACATTTTCAGAAAGTTTAAAAAAACCCACCTCAAAATATAAACAAATTAGGTCAGGCATAGTAAGTGAATAAATACAATATATGTAACACTACTTCGTGGCTTTACACTCATTACCTACTCTTGACTCTTTCAGCGGCTTACATGTTCTGATGATTAGAATAGTGGGTGGAAATATATCCACTTAACAGTGTAATGTCAAAATCATTTATTGGCTAGGACATGCTAGACGTGGCTCGTCCGAACTAATACATCATACTGGCCCTTCTATACTGAAATACAGTATGTAGTGTGTAAAATCCAGGTCCTACAGAAAATGTAATGTTCCCCTTGCCTCTACTGTGACCCAGATTTCACTCATTGCATGTGATGCCCCCAAAAATGTCATAACACAGTATTTTGCAAAAAGAAAAATACACGTAGTCTATCCTTTCTTTTCCAATTCATGTTCTGTCTGATCTGTGTATTTTTCAGTACTGCCATATATCCATATACTGATAGTGTGTATTGACAAATAGTGCACCGTACATTTTCTTATTGTCAGAGAGGCAGAGTAACTACTTCATAACAAATCATGCAATGCATGTTCAGCACTACAGTAGTGACAATGAATTATCCTCTAAACACACAGGCAACAGGAACCTTTCCATGGGAGCTTTTTCCAGTTTCTCTCTGCTTTTCCAATTGTTTTAGAGAGTCCAGGAAAGTTATTATCACATTATTCCAGTGGAAAATGTATATAAATTTTCCTTCACAATGTGTGCACGCTTTATTTTTTTCAGCTTATATTTTTCAGTTATTCCAACAATAAAAGGTAGTCTGTTCTGAAAATAAAGTGATACCTTTTACAGAATGGAAAATGCAGAGAAATCACCATATCCTTGACTCGACAAAAGAGTAAGGCATCTGTCGAACTTGAGGCACATGTCAATGGCACAACTTAGCACACCAGAGACCCATAACATGCTCAGGCAATTTGTTGTATTAAGGATCTCTTCCCGAGATCCAGCTCCTCACCTGTAAATCAAAGACTTCCATGTTTCACCAAGATACTGGAAGATTATTTAATAGCAGTAAGATATCTAAACACTATGATGATGAAAGATATATAAAAAATACAATAATGTGAAAGTTGTAAGTCAGATACAATGGTGACAAATGTTCTTTTCTTCATGGATAACGTTCATTTCTCAAATACTCTGAAAGAAGAAATGACCAAGATTACAAAGCTGCAGGACTGCTGACGTAGTTGCTCTCTTCCTAAAATGTGTTTATGCAATTGATAGCTCAGAAATGTAAATATGAAGGAATAACATGGCTAGATATATCTAACAAAATAATTTGCTACTTAATATTAATGTGATTTCCTTCTTTAAAAACGAGTCCGAAGTTACACACAGATCAAGAGAAAGATGAAACTGCATCCCAACTGCACAATTATGGTTAAGAAAAGCCATCCTTCTTTCCATTCCAACAGCAGTACGTGATCCTCCAAGATACTGCAAGCAGATTTACTTGGGAAGAACCTAATTTCCTGGTGGCATGTTGGAAAACTGACTGTTGGAATAGTTACCCAGGTAATCTGTTTGCCTCCATTACTGTGGGATTCATCAGCTTCAGACCTCTCTTCCTGGTTGTACACACAACAGAAGTAATTCCCCTCAACAAACTGCCCACTGACTTTCTTTCAAAACCAATTTGTTGCTGAGGTGGGAGAAGTCTGCAGGCACTTATTAGCATCCAGGACGCCACTTCCTCTGCGGGAGACTCCCATGCCCAAGTTTTGCAGAAGTGAATTTTGAGCTGCTTGACAACCTCAGCACGATACAGATGAAGAAACTACTTTTTGCTGCGCTGGACTTGATTCATGCATCACGGTTTCCTTTTAACATTCCCAGCCAGGCAGAAAGGGCTTTGGGAATGCTTCTATATTCTTTTCTCTCTCAGTGTACATCAGTGTCTGCAGTGTTTTCATAAGAACTAGCTGTTGAGTCATCACTCTGTGTCCTACTCCATCAGGCTTAAGGATATAGAAAGACAACACATCCAGCTCAAATTTACCTTATTGCTAGATTCTGTAGAACACAAAGTGAGCATATAAGATACAAAGTTTCAGATAGGAAGTTTCTCTAATTAGGGTTATACATACAGTATTTATAGGTAGAGAAAAATACAGGACTTTCAGAAAATACTGATGTGCCTTTTAGCTCTCTACCAGCTAACAGTGTTCTACCAACCACGTACTTTGGAGTTTGGGTTACAAAACTGATTTAGAAATGAACTTCAAAGTGATGCATAAATATTGAATTCCACACATTCCTGCAAGATGGTTTAAGTATTATCCACATTATACAGATGGGGAAAATAAAGGAATGCGAGTTTACCTGAGCAATTTTCCCAATGTCAGGAAGAAAACACAGCTACAGTGGTAGGATCAATACTCACAAATACCTGGCTTTTTTCTGAGCTTCGTCTGAACTGTACATCACTTGCCTAAACCCTGCAGTATAATATGTGAAGGAATATTTTGTATTCTATAGCAGTATTTTCAAACAATTTAACAAACTACATAAAACACTTAAAGTATGCTTTTAATTTTAAAAAACAGCCAAAAGGTTTTTCCTTAGGCTTTGCTCCAAAGTCACCCTTCAGCTAGGACTAAAGAAAAGCACTCACGCAAACAGAAAATCTAAAAGAAAATTAGAAACACATGGAAATAGGGACTGAGAGTACTGCACTCTGGTTTCAGTACAGCAAAATTTTCATTGATTTACTAACGGATAGCAATTTTTCCTGTGAAGGAACACACAGACCTTATCTGCAATTAATTCCTCCCTTCCATTAGAGCAATCATCATTCTGCACAAGGAAAGCCCATGGAGGCAGGGTAGCTCCGTCGAGGCAGCTCAGCTCTCTCTATAAAGCACAATTCTGTTTCAATCATAAAGTTATTCTACCCTGAGAAAAGTTTTTACAGAAAGACATTTTCAGTTAAGACAACTATTATTTTAGTAAAAGCCTGATTTTGAGACTATTTTATTGTGATTACTAGATAATCAAAACCAGTACAATTTCTATAATGATCAAAAATAAACACGTGGAAGACAAACTACTTCAATTTCAGAAATTATTTTTAAATTATTAACTCTGGACTAGAGGTTTCTTACCAAGCCTGCTATTCGATGAATGTTCCAGGGGCTTTGTAACTATATTAAAGATTTAATGTCACTTTACGTGACTTGAAGTCTGTTTTGCCCATCTGACTATTATAAACTCCAGCATCCACGAAGAAAATTCTGAAAGCCTAATTAATATGCTCAAAGACTTTCTGATATTTCAGTTAGGAGTAAAAAAAACTGAACTAGATAAAATAAATAACTGTTTAAAAAGGCTAATAAACTTTGAAACACTTAATTTAGTGTTTTGGAATTGACATCAGCTGCTTAATTTCCAAATCATTAGTGAAGTCATCTTCCAGTTAGTCTTTGGAAGAGATACAAAAGGTTTTAGAGTAAACTTTAGAAAACCTCATACCTTATTCTCAAATATGTCTTAAGATGGAACATTTCTGGTAAGGATAATTAATTATAAATATGGAATAACTCTATTATTGCTTTTGTGCTACACAAGTTGTAGTCTGACAAATTTCATCCTTCGGTGGAGTAACTCCTGATATAGATCAAATTAAAGAAGCCTGTTACACCTCAACTGTATTCTCATCGTATAACTTAGCTATACTTTTAGTGTCAATTTTTGCTACACCAGTATTTCGTGACAGTTTTTTGAAAGTAAGAGACTATATTAGAATACAAGTCTTCAAAGTACTCAATAACTCCTTTAATATGACTGTTTAGGCATAATGGAAGTCAAAGAATTAATACGAGCAATTGAATAAAGTTAATAAATTGAGTAACATTGAATACTACACTGTAATATTCTGTTAATTCTCCCTAAAAATCAGAAGATTGAAAATCTGTTAATGGATTCATGTATGAGAATTTGAAGGTCAAGAACAGTTCATTAATATTAGCAATATTAAAGTGGCAAGTAATAAACACTGACATTATAAATCAAATTATACAGCCATAATGAAAGCATATTGAGAAGTCTGCTTTATTACTTTCCTTGCATAGTCTCAAATTTAAAGTTCCTCAAATGCACAATCAAGTCTTTGATACAATTCTAACGATAAAATTTGTTGTTTCTTGAATGAAGTTGCATGGTCCAACTAGGATGGAATATTGTCCTAAGGATCTAAACAATAAAGCCTGATTTATCTAAGCTCATTAGATGTATCTATCTTTGTATAATTCCATTAACTGTTCAGGTTCACCTGATTAATCCTGTTGATCAGTATTTTATTTCTAGGCTTGTTTCTCCAGATGGACATTTTCAAGGCAGATTAACCAAAAGGCAGTTCTTCTATCACCTTATAACTGGGCCTTTAGTTTGAATACCAAATTACTGCAACTCAGGGATTCACTTCCTCTGCAAACCAACAAATGAGCTGACTTGCCAGCGCTCGTCATCACTTTAAACAAGCAGCCAGGACAATGAGTTATTCACGTAATAAATTATAAAACCTGTATTGCCCTTAATGCCCGTGTCTAAACAACTACCAGTCTACAAGGTCAATTTAACATTTAGTTCCTTTACTGGCAACCTGCCATAGTATACACTTGACCAAATCCAAGAACCAACACAAGAATTTGTTTAGGTAACTGACCTGAATTGTTAAAGCCATAAGATATTTTAAACATTTGTTTATTATTTTTCTTTTAATAGCTGAAAAATTTGGATGCCAACACAGTAGGCTCTAATATTAGAAAACATGTAGTTAAAGTATGTTGGTATTCCTGCTCTTCTCAATGTTAAGGTACTTCATGTTGGATTATTAAAAGCACTCCTTATGTAAAATGTAGCAAAAATTGTTCCTTTGCACAGATAATACAGCACACACTGAGAGATTTACTTATTAAACACATGGAGGATACGGGGAGGGAATTGCATAAAGTTGCCAAGAATTTTGGTGCTTTTTTCCAATAGGCTGCTCCTCTTTTAGGACTTAATTCTGCTCTTTGATTTTAGTATAATTTGTCTTTTGTGCTACAGAAAACATGTACTCTTACCACAGCCAAGTAAGGCATTTTATGCTACCTGTTTATTACACTTACAGACCAAATTTAATGTCCACATCCATTTTATTTTCCGCTGTTTCTCTTAATATTCTTAAAGGATATGCCTGTAGATGAAAGATTATCAGCTCAAGACTATGATTAATCTTTAATTAAACTTTTAGTGGTTGAAATAAGCAAATCCTAATTCCTAGCATCAAAATATGGTATTTTTACATGTGTATAAAACACAACCTTCTTGAAATTAGTATTGCCACAGTAAAAGTGCATTTTGCAGAAACTGACATCTGTTTCAAAGTACAAACCTGGGCATGACCTGATGCTTCCAAGACTACTTGAGAAGTGCCCTTATGAACCTTGTAAAGAAAACCCAAGCATATCTAAGTTACTGATAGCTTTCTCTAAAACCTTCAGTTGCTGGCAGAACGGCTAATCTTCAGGCTGTGGAACCAACCAACATTTGTATAATATTGGCATACACAATTCAACTGGAAGTTTGATTGACCTGAAAGTAGGTATTTACATAGCGCTTTTTAGAGTCTAATGCCAGGACTTTAAATTTATTTGATAGAGTCTAAAGATTATAAGAATTATATAAAAGCTTATATAATTCATTTAAGTTTAAATAAAAACAACTGGAAACTTTTGCTGTTCAATCTAGTAAAAATGTATTTCAGAATTCACATACTCCGAATATCTGTCAGGTGTTTCATATTTGTTATGATCGCCTACCTTATGCAAGTACTTGTGAGAAGACATCTCACAAGTTGAGGAATGACCTTACATGTAGCACACTTTATTCTGCTACTAATGCCGCTAGCTGGCTGAAGGATTCCTAAAAATGCATTTGCTTTTGGGAAATTGATATGTTTGGCAATAAGGGCACCCAAAAATCAGCACAAAAAACTTGACTAACTTTTTTGGGGAAATAATATCCTAGAAAGAGAGGTAATACAGAGAGATTTGTATCTTTAAAAAAAAAAAAAAAATCAGTGTTTAGACAGAGAAAATGAAGTACACTGACACAGTGGGAAGAGGGTGATTAAAATTAAAGGAGAGTTCAAAGTGACAGCACTATTCATAGGGCTAGATCAATCTTCAGTCTTCAGTGGGCAATTTGTGAACTACGCCTTCCAAGGAGTTCACTTCAGCTAGAGGCCTCACACCCATGTCACATACCACGCAGGCAATTTCATCCTTACCACGCTTGTATTCTGGGATCCCCCACTTCTATCACAGATGGATAGATTCCAAATAGAAGGCATAATTCAGACAAAGCTCAAGAAACCAAGGTGGTTCTACACCACAGGGTTTAGAAAAGCCTGGCCTCTAGTGCGTCTTTTTCAAATTTCATTCTTCAAGCATGTTTTTCTCATTAAAAACTATTGCACCGATGTAGACTCCAACATGCATTTAAACTGTTAGTTTACTGAATCTGGCAAAAATAAAAAGGAATCCATTTTATAAAGAAAACATGATTGGACTATTCATATGTTCCATTGTGTCTAATTACTAATTATACACACACACCCCTCAGCTTTGATTAGAAATCGTTAGTGCATGTGAATTTTGGACACAGAGCAAAAGGTCTTGCTTTGCCCACTCTTTTGACATTTGATACTATATAAAAAAGCTCAGGAATCTGACAGTTAATTTCTTGAAGGATCCATCTTTTCCATCAATGATGGAAGACTATATTCTGTAATTAGACATTTAAAAGCAATCTGCTTTTTAGATTAAATTCCTCTGTAGTTCTATTACTATATTGGCCTTTGCTGTCACCGTACTTGTGTACATGCTGTTTGTCACAGTAATATGTAGGTATACTACCAGCAGCATTTGATCAATACATAAATTCAACCTAATTTCTTTGATACTTACAGATATAAAAGATGCGTGTGGTTTTGCCACATTGAAAAATAATTAGAATATTGCTCTAAACAGTAGATTTATGAAAGGAAATAAGTCTATTATCTAGCCAAATTATTCTGAATGATTCTGAAAGGTCATTTCACACTGAATAGTAATTCACTGCAGTTTTAACATAGCATTACACTAACCAATTAATTGAAAAGTGAAGTGAGAAAGTTCTTTCAGCACTGTAATAGCACCCGTGTTTTGGCCTGGTAGGCACTTCAGTGTTTTACTGAAATATGTAAAAGGTAAGTAAATACTGTTTTCTACCAAGTCAGGCTGGCTGATTAGGTGTTGAAAATGTGAGAGTATGTAAGAATACTTGTTGTTAATCTCAATAGTTTTTCAGAAACGAGTATAAATGACCAGGACTTTCCATGAAAGAAACCAGACAATCAGACTGCAAAAAAGGTAATCACTATTTTGCTCTTTGCTCATTAAATTAAAAAAAGGACATGAACTTTGTAATATCTATATTATAGCCTTCTCCCCCAAATGGGAACATTATTAAATTACTGTGAATTCTAAAAATATTTACAATTTTATTTAAAATTTACAATCAATGTATAAAGTTCTGGTATTAAATTTTTAAAGCAAAAAAAATTAGCCTTGCTCCACTGTCACATCAGTACAGTTTCACAGCTAGTCCTGAACAACTTAATTTTGTGTAACCTTACATTCAGCAGAACCTTACGAAAGTGTTCTTTCTAATAAAAACAAAATAAACTTCAGCTTCTGTTTTATATGCCAGTTGAGATTCTTTGCAGTAATTCCTTCCACATCTGCTCTGCAGCTTTCAGGTTTATAAAAGCAGTATCTCCCAATTTCCTTTCATCAAAATATCCATATGCTGTGTTTTATAGACATGTTGGTACACTTTAACACTGAGGCACTAATTACAACTTGGAATCATGCGGTAAGGCTAAGAAATAAATATATGTGGTTATGAGGCATCTAATACTGAAAATCCTGAGCAGCCTAGCCAAGAACTCCTCCAAATGTGATAACATACCAGTATAAGCACACCTGAAATTATTACAGAAGTTCTAAATATAAAATTAAGTAAAAAAAAAAACTAAAAAACCACACACAGGCACAACCAGATTCTAAACTAAAGCCATGTGCAAAAAAATTGCCATCAATTGTGACAGTAAAACTGTTGCTAAAGAACTACAGTGTTTGGGAAAGGGCCTAGTATGAGAAGAGCTTGATAAACCATTTGTCCAAAAAGTCTAGGATTTCTGAAGGTAGAACGGCGTTGGTATCTCTTCCTGATTTCAAGTTTCAAAGTTGCCATTGCGTTGTAAATATCGTTAGCTTTCTGTGGAACAGTCCATCGATGGAAGCGTTTGAGCGGACAGAGAGCATAAGATGGATGATCTCCAAATCACATCAATCTTCGCTATATGCAGAATTGAGGGAGTTTTGCACTGTCCTGACCAGTCTTTAATGCTGTATTTCCTTTTTTTGTGTGGTGTCACTGCGCACCCAATACTCCTGTCCCCTTGAGGGTACAAGCATAGTATCCTCCCTCACTTCCACATCTGACAGATGACAGTCTTCAGCACCACCAAGACACCAAAGGTAGCTGCTGTTCTTCACAGCAAATTGTATGTAAGCTTGCTCTGATCTATGTGTCAGGGGCCCTAAAAATAGCCAGAAAGAGAACTAGGCTCTGATTTTTAGAAGTACAGCATAATCCTTCATGCTTCTGTCTAGAAGTTCCTAATGCACTAAAAACATTTCAGTGGGAGAAATGAAATGTGAGTAACACTTTTTCATCAATTACCTACCCGGGACATACTTGTAAGTGTGCATATGAAAGAAAGTCTGTCTTCTCATAAAAGTTGATCAGTAATAATTACACAGAAATGGTTTTGATCCTGAAATGAAGCTCTAAATATCCAATAAAAGGAGACAAAAGGCAAATTAGAAAAAAATGCTACAAAATATCTGTGGACATCACAAAACCTGGAAAGACCAAAGAGTCCTCTAGAAAATTTTAAAAAGCTGAATCAAATTGGCAAGTATATTCCTCTCAAGGAAAACAGTATGTTTGCTGCTCAAAACTCTGCTATCTAGAAAGCTACAGGGTAACACAAAGTAGCATCCATTACCTCAAAACCAAGGTTTCCAGGTTTCAGTAAAGGCATACTAAAGAAAGAAAATTTTGGGTTCAGCACTAGTTTTCCTATTTTCTTCCATGCTAACCCTGGGATAAGACTTGTAATCTGAAGCAAGCAACATACTGTCAAGGGTATTCTTATATCATCAGCAGAGAACAAACTGTTCCTTCTCTTCCTTAAATCTGTACCCAATCACACATCAGGGTTCATCAGGACAGTTTTGCTACAGAGTACTTGCCAGTGAGAGAACAAAGATTACCCCCCATGCTTCTCCTTTCCCTTTCCTATCCCCCTTCTTCCCCCTTGCTTCCCTTTCCAAGTGAAGGTGAGATACAGAAGGCTGTTCTCTAAAGTTGGGTAGGGATCACAAGACATTTACATTAAAATGTACGAGTTCTGCTCATGCAGGAAATACAGTTAATCTGTACATTTTAGTTTGCATAGCTTAAACATGTTTTTCACACCTACTTTCCTTCCCTGAAAATACAACACAGCCTAACTGTGCCGAGAACATCATAAATTGAAATTAGCAATCTTTATCACAGGTTAAGAACTAACAAACTGCAAGGGAAATGCAGCTACGTGGTTCTTGCAAGTAAAAGAGAATAGCAAGATGAATCTCATGAGCAAACCAGGCTTCTGGGGTAGAAAAGACTACCTCACTATTTGTAGTCCTCCCATGGGAGATATCACATTGCAGTATTTCTATTTCGCTCTTCATTTTTAATAATGAACAAAATATTTTGCCATATGGCAAGAGTAAAGAACATCAGCTAAGTGTTTTCGTATGGACTTTCTACATAACATTACTACAAATAGTAGAACACAGCGCCTTATTCATATTATATAAGTTGATGTTTAATGAAGAAATTGAACACACATCTATTACAAGGCATTGGTTGGCATGAAATATTTTTGGTTAAGTGAAAAAACCTGACACAATAAGGGTAACTTTTTAAAAGCACAGTTTTTTCCTTCACTTTGTGATTAAAACTCATTAGTGATTGAACAGTTTTTATAGCAATATAAAGGAATGTTTGTTATAAGAAACAAGTTACAAATGGGAAAGTAGAAAGTAAATATTAATATCTGATTCACAGTGCTCTTTATATGAGATAAAATGGATTTGCCACATAGCCTAACAAAAGCTGTCCCGTACTTCCTATTAAATAGAACACCACCTACCAGTGCCAGGTAATACCAGCAAAACCTTCCAATGGAAAACAAGTTGACAAGTAATTTTTCTAGCTTGCTGTAGTACTTAAATATATATCCTCCTTGTTTTCTAATATTACCCTCCCTTAAATTTAGTTGAAGTTGGAACAATCATTCCCAGCTCTGCCAGGTTTCAAGTGTGGTGCATCTATGCTCAAAAGCTTGCCCGACTTCGCTGTTTAGTCAGCTGGCCTGACTGAAGATGCTCTCCCAGTACACCTGGTCCTGTCCATACCCCTCTGTTGTGGTGACCACAGCAACAGTTACTGAGAAGCCCTGGCACTGGAAATATCTGGCAATAGGGCCCTGGGGATGAGGTGCTAGAAGCTGTATAGGGCCTCCTTGCCTCATCACCTGCACCAAGAACCTGGTCAAAAACTATGTAGGGGTCTCAGCCCAGCCCCAAATAAAAAACAGAGTCAGACAGAAAATGTTTTTGTAAATCCCCAAGTCAAACAGGAGGAAAACACAGGGCAGTAATTACAAACTAATGCTCAGACAGTCTATGGACTGTGTCTGTAGTAGCCTAAATTAATCCTACCTCATTATGAATTACCCCAAAGAATTCAACAGCAAGAATGTACTTGTCATTCTTTTCTTTTAAAAGGAAAAAAGAATGCTTTTGTCATAGGCTAGATATACAGACTGAATCATATCCAGTAACACCATTACTGATGTCTAATTTCATTGCAACATCCCCTCCCAATTCACTGGTGGGCACATGAAGGTGGCAGGCCCACTCACCCCTTCCTCTCCAGAACTTCAGAGACAGTGTTGCCAAAGTCATCCTGTACCCTCTAGAATGTTTTGCTCCAAGAAGGGGTGCAGGCTGCAGTTTAAAACGTTAGGGATTAACAGACTGTTTAGGTGTCTGCTCAGCAACACTCTGTATAAGCATGTAAGTGCTTCAATAACATTTGGACTCCTACTTAAATATTTACATCGTGTAAATCACACTGTATTGAAACTTTTATTGTCTGAAACAGTGAATTCGGATTTTTAACACAGTTTATCGTAGGCATTAAGGACTAAATTAAGAAAAACAGCCCCACCTACTGACAGAAGAGTCACA
>NW_010418235.1:9109-11444 GCF_000710305.1 Buceros rhinoceros silvestris | reverse complement strand
CCTGCTGACCACAAAACCCGAGTTGTCTTTCCGCCTCTTTCACACAGACCCCAGAATCACTTTATACCAGCAGGGCAAGAACTCAAATATCTCATTTTCCCTTTGCTCAGTACATAAGCTCTGATGACAAAGGAGTTTCTCATCATCCTTTCCAGAATTTACTGCTACTTGACAGGATAATGTACAAACTTCATTCACTAGCGTCAGAAAATAAGGTTCAGTAGCAAGCTAATTGAAGAATCAGAAGACTCAACTGAAACCTCTTTGAATGGTTCACCTGCTTAGCATCTCTAACGTACTGCTTCCCATCCTCAGGACTGTAAGGATGCTCTACCAAGTCAATAAGGGGATAACTCACGCTGCTCCTAAGTATTTTGCAACTTCATGGAAGTCTGTTTTCTGAGTAAAAATAGCAATGCTGTTTCCTTTAAAATCCTCTGACCTCTTTTCCCCCCTTTTTTGTGGAGTGGGTAGACATAATTCTAGAATTTTATTTCTAGCATTATTAAGTAATAGCCCTCACCTCTTACTGTTATCTAACTATCAGTTTGTAAATGAGGAAGATTTTAATGTTGTTTGTCCAAAAAGCTCCCCCCCCCCCTTAAAGTTTACATTTCTATGTTATATATTTCTAGTTGTTCCAAAGAACCTACAGAACTACCAAGAGAAGTTGCAGAGTTTCACCACAAAATTTTTTTCACAATTAGTCCTCTGCCTGTGTCTGGCACAGTAAGCTCTCTTGAAGTACTTGGTTTTTCCTTTACTTTAGATTGTGTCAAGTCATCCTACAATGAGTTAATTTTTGAGTCTAAGGTGAAAAGGAGGGCTCTGGATGGACAGGCTAACACTGCTAGTAATTCCCTACTAAAGAACTTACTTGTCTCCCTTCATCTATTTTTCCTTCTATAATGCTAAGTCAAGTCAAACCCAGAAATAAAGATCCACTACGTGCACAAAGGTCCTGAAGCAGGCTAATAACCTCGTCCAGTTCTGTTATCTTCTGCTGTTACAAAACCAGACAGCACTGCAACAGGAAGCACTCTTAAGGATAATTTAAAAATTAATACAAAAATTAATACAATCTTTTTGTAGTATTTAGCAGTGGTGGTGGTTTTGCAAATGAGAATTTTTTTT
Organism: Buceros rhinoceros silvestris; assembly: GCF_000710305.1. NCBI lineage: Eukaryota > Metazoa > Chordata > Aves > Bucerotiformes > Bucerotidae > Buceros > Buceros rhinoceros. Next base: position 10,310 of record NW_010418235.1, on the reverse strand, counting down.
CTTTTTCTGCTTTTTGCTCTTTGGTGAAAAGTTAATTTATTGAAACTCTAGATAATGGGAAACACTGAGATGAATTAAGTATCACATTCAGAAGGGACAAGGCTTGGATTGAACTAAAAAAAAAAAACCACCACAAAAGCAAATTACCACATGGACACAGAAAAAATTAACTTTACTGACCTGTCAATGCCACGGTGTTCCCAGGTAAGAAATTGCTGTATGGAAGCTGATGGAGCTTCTCTTCATCTCTAGCTTGTTGCAAGGTATAAAAAAAATGACACAGCATGCTAACAGCAGCAGAATTTAAACGTGAACATATGCCTCAACAACGCCTGTTTGATAAAGTTTTTTCATAAAGTTTTTACAATCACTACATTCAAATATGTTCTACTAATCAATACAAAACCAGAGATAAATTCTTCAAGTTCATTTTATTAGCAATGATGAATTATAAATCTCTTATGAAAATATTCTTAACATTTCAATATAAGAATTGTCTATAAAAATATACTACTACACAACAAAGCCAGTAACTTCTACAGAAAAATGATTCAACATATATTTAACAATATACAGGACACAGTACAAATCCTTTAATTAATGCTGAGGGTATTTTTACCCCCTTTTTGTCAAAAAATAACTCACGTAACAGGAAATTTCTCATTCTGATACACAGAAGTGTTATCACTGATAGAAGTCTACGTACATTCCACCCTGAAGTTGCCTGCATCTGCAGGAACAAAGGCACAACACTTTCTTTGGATGGACAAGCAGTCATGACCACAACAATTTTCAGAAGAATGTCACAGTTACCAGCAGAAGTCAGTGTTGCATATCTGCTGTCAGCTTTGCCAACCCTGAATCTATGCAGGGATAGAGTCCATGGCTTCTACTACCCTTGTGGGAGTGGTGCCACAGATGAGCCTGCCATAGGTACCATGGCTAGAGAACTGGAAGGCAGACTCTTCCTGGCTCACTACTGCCAGTTAGCAAGGAACTAACTTTAAGAGGCTGCCTCTCTAGAAATAAACTTTCTTCCAACAGACAGCTCTTGAACAAAAGCTCAAAGAAAAGAAAATACTGCAGGGACGTGGGGGCAGGAAGTGTTTATTCTAAATTATGATCAAGGGTAGTACCATCCATCTAGTTATTATCAACTACAGGAAGAGTCATCTTAGAACAGTTTTTGGAATAGGGAAAG